>NC_057798.1:663244732-663253558 GCF_018294505.1 Triticum aestivum | reverse complement strand
CTCGCGCGGGCTACGCTGGCCGGTGGTGGCGGCGGAGGCTGGAGTGCCACGTGGCGCGCTGCGGTTGGATGGGCGGCGGCGGACGGACGCGTCCGGTCCGATCCGGACGTGTCCGGCGGTGCGGAGAGGGATTTCGCTAGGGTTTGCCCGTGAATTTCGGAGGGGGAGGCATATATATAGGTAGAGGGAGCTATGAGTGTCCAAATGAGGTGCGGTTTTCGCCCACACGATCGTGATCGAACGACGGAGAGCATGGAGGGGAGTTAAATGGGTTATTGGGCTGTTTTGGAGGGGTGTTGGGCTGCAACTTAAAAGAGGCCTTTGCGGATAAGCGGTTAACCGTTGGAGTACCAAACGAGCTCCAAATGACCCAAAACTTGACAGGTGGTCTACCGGTGTTATACCAGGTGTTGGAAATATGCCCTAGAGGCAATAATAAAAGTATTATTATATTTCAATGTTCATGATAAATGTCTTTTATTCATGCTATAACTGTATTATCCGGAAATCGTAATACACGTGTGAATACTTAGACCACAATATGTCCCTGGTGAGCCTCTAGTTGACTAGCTCGTTGTGATCAACAGATAGTCATGGTTTCCTGACTATGGACATTGGATGTCGTTGATAACGGGATCACATCATTAGGAGAATGATGTGATGGACAAGACCCAATCCTAAGCATAGCATAAAAGATCGTGTAGTTCGTTTTGCTAGAGCTTTGCCAGTGTCAAGTATCACTTCCTTCAACCATGAGATCGTGTAACTCCCGGATACCGTAAGAGTGCCTTGGGTGTATCAAACGTCACAACGTAACTGGGTGACTATAAAGGTGCATTACAGGTATCTCCGAAAGTATCTGTTGGGTTGACACGGATCGAGACTGGGATTTGTCACTCCGTATGACGGAGAGGTATCTCTGGGCCCACTCGGTAATGCATCATCATAATGAGCTCAATGTGACCAAGGTGTTGGACACGGGATCATGCATTACGGTACGAGTAAAGTGACTTGCCGGTAACGAGACTGAACAAGGTATTGGGATACCGACGATCGAGTCTCGGGCAAGTAACGTACCGATTGACAAAGGGAATTGCATACAGGGTTTGATCGAATCCTCGACATCGTGGTTCATCTGATGACAACATCAAGGAGCATGTGGGAGCCATCATGGGTATCCAGATCCCGCTGTTGGTTATTGACTGAGAGCGTCTCGGTCATGTCTGCATGTCTCCCGAACCCGTAGGGTCTACACACTTAAGGTTCGGTGACGCTAGGGTTATTAGGAAGACTAGTATGTGACTACCGAATGTTGTTCGGAGTCCCAGATGGGATCCTGGACGTCACGAGGAGCTCCGGAAGGGTCCGGAGGTAAAGATTTATATATGGGAAGTTGTCAAACAGACACCGGGAAGTTTCGGGGTCATACGGTATTGTACCGGGGCCACCGGAAGAGTTCCGGGGGTCCACCGGGAGGGGCCACCCCTCCCGGGGGGCCACATGGGCTGCGTGGGGCAGGGAGCCAGCCCCTGGTGGGCTGGCCGCACCCCCTCCCTTGGGCCCATGCGCCTAGGGTTGAGGGGGAAACCCTAGAGGGGGCGCCCCCCTTGGCTTGGGGGGCAAGCCACCCTCTCCCCTCTCCCCTAGGCCGCCGCACCCCCCCCCCCCTAGATGGGTTCTAGGGGGGCGGCCCCCTTCTCCCTTCCCCCTATAAATAGAGGGGTGAGGGGAGGGCAGCAGTACCACCCTCCAAGGCGCAGCCCTCCCCTCCCCAACACCTCTCCTCCTCCGTTGTGTGCTTGGCGAAGCCCTGTCGGAGTACTGCCTCTCCACCATCACCACGCCGTCGTGCTACCGGTGGAGCTGTCTTCCTCAACCTCTCCTTTCCCCTTGCTGGATCAAGAAGGAGGAGACGTCTCCCGTCCCGTACGTGTGTTGAACGCGGAGGTGCTGTCCGTTCAGCACTTGGTCATCGGTGATTCGAATCACGTCGAGTACGACTACATCATCACCTTGCAAGCTTCCGCACGCGATCTATAAGTGGTATGTAGATGCTAACTCTCTCCCTTGACTCGTTGCTTAGATGAACTCATAGATGTATCTTGGTGAAACCGTAGAAAATTTTTTAATTTTCTGCAACGTTCCCCAACAGTGGCATCATGAGCTAGGTCTATGCGTAGTTCTCTTTGCACGAGTAGAACACAATTTTGTTGTGGGCGTGGATTTTGTCATCTTACTTTCCTCTACTAGTCTTTTCTTGCTCAATGGTATTGTGGGATGAAGCGGCCCGGACCAACCTTACACGTACGCTTACGTGAGACCGGTTCCACCGACTGACATGCACTAGTTGCATAAGGTGGCTGGCGGGTGTCTGTCTCTCCCACTTTAGTTGGAGCGGAATCGATGAACAGGGCCCTTATGAAGGGTAAATAGAAGTTGACAAAATCACGTTGTGGTGATTCGTAGGTAAGAAAACGTTCTTGCTAGAACCCAATTGCAGCCACGTAAAAGATGCAACAACAATTAGAGGACGTCTAACTTGTTTTTGCAGCGATTGATCATGTGATGTGATATGGCCAGAAGTTGTGATGAATGATGAATTGTGATGTATGAGATCATGTTCTTTGTAATAGGATTCACGACTTGCATGTCGATGAGTATGACAACCGGCAGGAGCCATAGGAGTTGTCATTATTTTTTTTGTATGACCTGCGTGTCATTGAATAACGCCATGTAAACTACTTTACTTTATTGCTAAACGTTAGTCATAGAAGTAGAAGTAGTCGTTGGCGTGACAACTTCATGAAGACACGATGATGGAGATCATGATGATGGAGATCATGGTGTCAAGCCGGTGACAAGATGATCATGGAGCCCCGAAGATGAAGATCAATGGAGCTGTATGATATTGGCCATATCATGTCACAACTATATAATTGCATGTGATGTTTATTATGTATTATGCATCTTGTTTACTTAGGACGACGGTAGTAAATAAGATGATCCCTTATAAAATTTCAAGAAGTGTTCTCCCCTAACTGTGCACCGTTGCTACAGTTCGTCGCTTCTAAGCACCACGTGATGATCGGGTGTGATGGATTCTTACGTTCACATACAACGGGTGTAAGACAGTTTTACACAGCGAAAACACTTAGGGTTAACTTGATGAGCCTAGCATGTGCAGACATGGCCTCGGAACACGGAGACCGAAAGGTCGAACACGAATCGTATGGAAGATACGATCAACATGAGAATGTTCACCGACGATGACTAGTCCGTCTCACGTGATGATCGGACACGGGCTAGTCGACTCGGATCGTGTAACACTTAGATGACTAGAGGGATGTCTAATCTAAGTGGGAGTTCATAATTTGATTAGAACTTTATTATCATGAACTTAGTCTAAGACCTTTGCAAATATGTCTTGTAGATCAATGGCCAACGCTAATGTCAACATGAACTTCAACGCGTTCCTAGAGAAAACCAAGCTGAAAGATGATGGCAGCAACTATACGGACTGGGTCCGGAACCTGAGGATCATCCTCATAGCTGCCAGGAAACAATATGTCCTAGAAGGACCGCTAGGTGACGCTCCCGTCCCAGAGAACCAAGACATTATGAATGCTTGGCAGTCTCGTGCTGATGATTACTCCCTCGTTCAGTGCGGCATGCTTTACAGCTTAGAACCGGGGCTCCAAAAGCGTTTTGAGCACCACGGAGCATATGAGATGTTCGAAGAGCTGAAACTAGTTTTTCAAGCTCATGCCCGTGTCGAGAGATATGATGTCTCCGACAAGTTCTACAGTTGTAAGATGGAGGAAAACAGTTCTGTCAGTGAGCACATCCTGAAGATGTATGGGTTGCACAACCGTATGACCCAGCTGAACATTAACCTCCCAGATGAGGCGGTCATTGACAGAATCCTCCAGTCGCTCCCACCAAGCTACAAGAGCTTTGTGATGAACTACAACATGCAGGGGATGGAAAAGACCATTCCTGAAGTGTTCTCGATGCTGAAGTCAGCAGAGGCTGAAATCAAGAAAGAACATCAAGTGTTGATGGTCAATAAGACCACTAAGTTCAAGAAGGGCAAGAGTAAGAAGAACTTCAAGAAGGACGGCAAAGATGTTGCCGCGCCTGGTAAGCCAGTTACCGGGAAGAAGTCAAAGAATGGACCCAAGCCTGAGACTGAGTGCTTTTATTGCAAGGGGAAGGGTCACTGGAAGCGGAACTGCCCCAAATACTTAGCGGATAAGAAGGCCGACAACACCAAAGGTATATTTGATATACATGTGATTGATGTGTACCTTACCAGTACTCGTAGTAACTCCTGGGTATTTGATACCGGTGCCGTTGCTCATATTTGTAACTCACAGCAGGAGCTGCGGAATAAACGGAGACTGGCAAAGGACGAGGTGACGATGCGCGTCGGGAATGGTTCCAGAGTCGATGTGATCGCCGTCGGCACGCTGCCTCTACATTTACCTACGGGATTAGTTTTGAACCTTAATAATTGTTATTTAGTGCCAAGTTTGAGCATGAACATTGTATCTGGATCTCGTTTAATACGAGATGGCTACTCATTTAAGTCTGAGAATAATGGTTGTTCGATTTATATGAGAGATATGTTTTATGGTCATGCTCCGATGGTCAATGGTTTATTCTTAATGAATCTCGAGCGTAATATTACACATGTTCATAGTGTAGATGCCAAAAGATTTAAAGTTGATAACGATAGTCCCACATACTTGTGGCACTGCCGCCTTGGTCACATTGGTGTCAAACGCATGAAGAAGCTCCATGCCGATGGACTTTTAGAGTCTCTTGATTATGAATCGTTTGACACGTGCGAACCATGCCTTTTGGGCAAAATGACCAAGACTCCGTTCTCCGGAACAATGGAGCGAGCAACCAACTTGTTGGAAATCATACATACCGATGTGTGCGGTCCAATGAGCGTTGAGGCTCGCGGAGGATATCGTTATGTTCTCACTCTCACAGATGACTTGAGTAGATATGGGTATGTCTACTTAATGAAACACAAGTCTGAGACCTTTGAAAAGTTCAAGGAATTTCAGAATGAGGTAGAGAATCAACGTGACCGAAAGATAAAATTCTTACGATCAGATCGTGGAGGAGAATACTTAAGTCACGAATTTGGTACACACTTAAGGAAATGTGGAATCGTTTCACAGCTCACGCCGCCTCGAACACCTCAGCGAAACGGTGTGTCCGAACATCGTAATCGCACCCTATTGGATATGGTGCGGTCTACGATGTCTCTTACCGATTTACCGCTATCATTTTGGGGATACGCTCTAGAGACAGCTACATTCACTTTAAATAGGGCACCGTCTAAATCCGTTGAGACGACACCGTATGAATTATGGTTTGGAAAGAAACCTAAGCTGTCGTTTCTAAAAGTTTGGGGATGCGATGCTTATGTCAAGAAACTTCAACCTGAAAAGCTCGAACCCAAGTCGGAAAAATGCATATTCATAGGATACCCTAAGGAAACTGTCGGGTATACCTTCTACTTAAGATCCGAAGGCAAGATCTTTGTTGCCAAGAACGGATGCTTTCTGGAAAAAGAGTTTCTCTCGAAAGAAGTAAGTGGGAGGAAAGTAGAACTCGATGAAGTACTACCTCTTGAGCGGGAAAGTGGCGCAGCGCAGGAAACCGTTCCTGTGATGCCCACACCAACTGAAGAGGAAACCAATGATGATGATCAAGGTACTTCGGATCAAGTTACTGCTGAACTTCGTAGGTGCACAAGGACACGTTCCGCACCAGAGTGGTACGGCAACCCTGTCCTGGAAATCATGTTGTTAGACAACAATGAACCTTCGAACTATGAAGAAGCGATGGCGGGCCCGGATTCCAACAAATGGCTTGAAGCCATGAAATCTGAGATAGAATCCATGTATGAAAACAAAGTATGGACTTTGACAGACTTGCTCGATGATCGGCGAGCGATAGAAAACAAATGGATTTTAAGAAGAAGACGGACGCGGATGGTAATGTTACAATCTATAAGGCTCGACTTGTCGCTAAGGGTTATCGACAAGTTCAAGGGATTGACTACGACGAGACTTTCTCTCCCGTAGCGAAGCTGAAGTCCGTCCGAATCATGTTAGCAATTGCCGCATACTATGATTATGAGATATGGCAAATGGACGTCAAAACGGCATTCCTTAACGGGCATCTTAAGGAAGAACTGTATATGATGCAGCCGGAAGGTTTTGTCGATCCTCGGAACGCTAACAAAGTATGCAAGCTCCAGCGATCCATTTATGGACTGGTGCAAGCATCTCGGAGTTGGAACATTCGCTTTGATGAGATGATCAAAGCGTTTGGGTTTATGCAGACTTATGGAGAAGCCTGCGTTTACAAGAAAGTGAGTGGGAGCTCTGTAGCATTTCTCATATTATATGTAGATGACATACTCTTGATGGGAAATAATATAGAATTTCTGGACAGCATTAAGGCCTACTTGAATAAGTGTTTTTCAATGAAGGACCTTGGAGAAGCTGCTTATATATTAGGCATCAAGATCTATAGAGATAGATCGAGACGCCTCATAGGTCTTTCACAAAGCACATACCTTGATAAGATTTTGAAGAGGTTCAAAATGGATCAGTCCAAGAAGGGGTTCTTGCCTATGTTACAAGGTGTGAGATTGAGCTCAGTCACCGACCACGGCAAAAGATAAAGAAGAGATGAGTGTCACCCCCTATGCTTCAGCCATAGGATCTATTATGTATGCCATGCTGTGTACCAGACCCGATGTAAACCTTGCCGTAAGTTTGGTAGCAAGATACCAAAGTAATCCCGGCAAGGAACACTGGACAGCGGTCAAGAATATCCTGAAGTACCTGAAAAGGACGAAGGACATGTTTCTCGTTTATGGAAGAGACGAAGAGCTCATCGTAAAGGGTTACGTCAACGCTAGCTTCGACTCAGATCTGGATGACTCTAAGTCACAAACCGGATACGTGTATATGTTGAATGGTGGAGCAGTAAGCTGGTGCAGCTGCAAGCAGAGCGTCGTGGCGGGATCTACGTGTGCAGCGGAGTACATGGCAGCCTCGGAGGCAGCGCATGAAGCGATTTGGCTGAAGGAGTTCATCACCGACCTAGGAGTCATACCCAATGCGTCGGGGCCGATCAAACTCTTCTGTGACAACACTGGAGCTACTGCCCTCGCCAAGGAGCCCAGGTTTCACAAGAAGACCAGGCACATCAAGCGTTGTTTCAACTCCATCCGTGAAAATGTTCAAGATGGAGACATAGAGATTTGCAAAGTGCACACGGATCTGAATGTCGCAGATCCGCTGACTAAACCTCTCTCGCGTGCAAAACATGATCAACACCAGAACTCTATGGGTGTTCGATTCATCACAATGTAACTAGATTGGTGACTCTAGTGCAAGTGGGAGACTGTTGGAAATATGCCCTAGAGGCAATAATAAAAGTATTATTATATTTCAATGTTCATGATAAATGTCTTTTATTCATGCTATAACTGTATTATCCGGAAATCGTAATACACGTGTGAATACTTAGACCACAATATGTCCCTGTTGAGCCTCTAGTTGACTAGCTCGTTGTGATCAACAGATAGTCATGGTTTCCTGACTATGGACATTGGATGTCGTTGATAACGGGATCACATCATTAGGAGAATGATGTGATGGACAAGACCCAATCCTAAGCATAGCATAAAAGATCGTGTAGTTCGTTTTGCTAGAGCTTTGCCAGTGTCAAGTATCACTTCCTTCGACCATGAGATCGTGTAACTCCCGGATACCGTAAGAGTGCCTTGGGTGTATCAAACGTCACAATGTAACTGGGTGACTATAAAGGTGCATTACATGTATCTCCGAAAGTATCTGTTGGGTTGACACGGATCGAGACTGGGATTTGTCACTCCGTATGACGGAGAGGTATCTCTGGGCCCACTCGGTAATGCATCATCATAATGAGCTCAATGTGACCAAGGTGTTGGACACGGGATCATGCATTACGGTACGAGTAAAGTGACTTGCCAGTAACGAGACTGAACAAGGTATTGGGATACCGACGATCCAGTCTCGGGCAAGTAACGTACCGATTGACAAAGGGAATTGCATACAGGGTTTGATCGAATCCTCGACATCGTGGTTCATCCGATGACAACATCGAGGAGCATGTGGGAGCCATCATGGGTATCCAGATCCCGCTGTTGGTTATTGACTGAGAGCGTCTCAGTCATGTCTGCATGTCTCCCGAACCCGTAGGGTCTACACACTTAAGGTTCGGTGACGCTAGGGTTATTACGAAGACTAGTATGTGACTACCGAATGTTGTTCGGAGTCCCGGATGGGATCCTGGACGTCACGAGGAGCTCCGGAAGGGTCCGGAGGTAAAGATTTATATATGGGAAGTTGTCAAACAGACACCGGGAAGTTTCGGGGTCATACTGGTATTGTACCGGGGCCACCGGAAGAGTTCCGGGGGTCCACCGGGAGGGGCCACCCCTCCCGGGGGGCCACATGGGCTGCGTGGGGCAGGGAGCCAGCCCCTGGTGGGCTGGCCGCACCCCCTCCCTTGGGCCCATGCGCCTAGGGTTGAGGGGGAAACCCTAGAGGGGGCGCCCCCCTTGGCTTGGGGGGCAAGCCACCCTCTCCCCTCTCCCCTAGGCCGCCGCACCCCCCCCCCTAGATGGGTTCTAGGGGGCCGGCCCCCTTCTCCCTTCCCCCTATAAATAGAGGGGTGAGGGGAGGGCAGCAGTACCACCCTCCAAGGCGCAGCCCTCCCCTCCCCAACACCTCTCCTCCTCCGTTG
>NC_057798.1:663081344-663244597 GCF_018294505.1 Triticum aestivum | reverse complement strand
CCCTTGGGCCCATGCGCCTAGGGTTGAGGGGGAACCCTAGAGGGGGTGCCCCCCTTGGCTTGGGGGGCAAGCCACCCTCTCCCCTCTCCCCTAGGCCGCCGCACCCCCCCTAGATGGGTTCTAGGGGGCCGGCCCCCTTCTCCCTTCCCCCTATAAATAGAGGGGTGAGGGGAGGGCAGCAGTACCACCCTCCAAGGCGCAGCCCTCCCCTCCCCAACACCTCTCCTCCTCCGTTGTGTGCTTGGCGAAGCCCTGTCGGAGTACTGCCTCTCCACCATCACCACGCCGTCGTGCTGCCGGTGGAGCTGTCTTCCTCAACCTCTCCTTTCCCCTTGCTGGATCAAGAAGGAGGAGACGTCTCCCGTCCCGTACGTGTGTTGAACGCGGAGGTGCTGTCCGTTCAGCACTTGGTCATCGGTGATTCGAATCACGTCGAGTACGACTACATCATCACCTTGCAAGCTTCCGCACGCAATCTACAAGTGGTATGTAGATGCTAACTCTCTCCCTTGACTCGTTGCTTAGATGAACTCATAGATGGATCTTGGTGAAACCGTAGAAAAAATTTTAATTTTCTGCAACGTTCCCCAACACCAGGGCCACTTGGCAAGGCTCGGTCCATTCCGAGAACGTTCAACATCCGCACACGAAAAGAGACAAGAGGGGTGCGTCGGTGCATGTGGGAGTGTCGGATTGCGAAACGGACAATGGGGAAATGCTCGGATGCATGAGACGAACACGTATGCAAATGAGATGCACGTGATGACATGATATGACATGCATGACATGAATAAAATGCAAAACAAAAGACAAAACCCAACCACGAAGGGAATATCATATCACATAGCCGAAAATGGCAAGAGTTGGAGTTACAAAGATGGAAAGTCACATCCGGGGTGTTACACCTTCCCGGGACCAGAGCGGCGGCGACCTACCGTGTACTACTCTTCCTCGCTGCCGGCTACGCCCGCGCACGCACACCAGCTTCGTGGTTGTGGTGGCGGAGGGTGATAATCCCCAAGTGCAGGGAATCATCGTAGCAATTCCGAAAGGTGCAAGTGATAAGTATGGAGTGTTGAACCCACAAGGAGCTAAAGGTAAGATCAATATTCTCTCAAGCCCTGTCTTCCACTGATACGACTCTACGGTGCACCGAACGTTTGCTTCCAACAAGAAAATAGAAATAAAACTGTGTTGTGGGTATAAAGAGGATAACTTTGTATGATATCGGAGAGCTAAAATATAAAAGTAGGTGCTGCTATCTTAAAGTTAGAATATATTACTAAATAATATAAATAGTGAGTGTGGAATAATGGTGGATCAGTGTGCGGAATTGTCCTAAGCAATTGTTAACAAGATCGATAGTCGTCATTGCAATTTCATACGAGGGAGAGGCATAAAGTAACATATTTTTCCTTCTTGGATCATATGCTCTTATGATTGGAAACTCTAGCAAGCATACGCAAATACTAAAAGAATCATTAAGGTAAAACCCAACCATAGCATTAAAGCATCAAGTCCCCTTTTATCCCATACGCAACAACCCCCTTACTCGGGTTTAAGCTTCTGTCACTCTAGCAACCCACTATAAGTGAATCATGAACGTATTACAACACCCTACAGCAGGAATCCCTCATGCTTGCGCAACACGGAGGGCACCATAGGACAGCACCAAGATAAAACTTACAACTCATACCAATCTATATCATCAATCAACTCCAGTACAAAAGATATCTACTCAAAACATCATAAGATGGCGACACATCATTGGATTATAATATGTAGCATAAAGCACCATGTTCAAGTAGTGATTACAGCGGGGTGTGGGAGAGTGGACCGCGTAAAAGATATGAGGATGGTGATGATGATGGTGATGTTGACGAAGACGATCACCGCGGCGATGATTCCCCTCCCGATGGCACTCCGGTGCTACCAAGAGAGAGGATGAGAGGTTCTCCCCCTTGTGCTTCCTCCTCCAATGCTTTCCCCCTCTGGTCCTTGGCCTTCATGGCGAAGATGGCCCCTCTATCGGTGTCAAAACCGGCGGATCTCGGGTAGGGGGTCCCGAACTATGCGTCTAGGCGGATGGTAACAGGAGACAAGGGACACAATGTTTTTACCCAGGTGCGGGCCCTCTCGATGGAGGTAAAACCCTACTCCTACTTGATTAATATTGATGATATGGGTAGTACAAGAGTAGATCTACCACGAGATCAGAGAGGCTAAACCCTAGAAACTAGCCTACGGTATGATTGTTGTTCGTCCTATGGACTAAAACCCTCCGTTTTATATAGACACCAGAGAGGGCTAGGGTTACACAGAGTCGGTTACAATGGGAGGAGATCTACATATCTGTATTGCCAAGCTTGCCTTCCACGCCAAGGAAAGTCCCATCCAGACATGGGACGAAGTCTTCAATCTTGTATCTTCATAGTCCAGGAGTCCAGCCAAAGGTTATAGTCCGGCTATCCGGACACCCCCTAATCCAGGACTCCCTCAGTAGCCCCTGAACCAGGCTTCAATGACGACGAGTCCGGCGCGCAGATTGCTTCGGCATTGCAAGGTGGGTTCCTCCTCCGAATACTTCATAGAAGATTTTGAACACAAGGATAGTGTCCGGCTCTGCAAAATAAGTTCCATGTACCACCGTAGAGAGAATAATATTTGTACAAATCTAATCTGCTGACGTATTCCATAGCATGACACCATGCCACGGCCAAGCTTTTATTGGAATCGTTTTACTGTCCTACCTCAGTGCGTTTAGTGAGGCGGTTTCCTTGGCACGTCTTGTCGAAGCAGAGATCGTGTCCCCTTATTCCGGGATTCTCATCAATACGGGCGTGGGTAACCCAACCGTGCCATTAATCACGGCGCTTGGGAGATAAGCGAGTTTTACCAGGCTGGTGGGGGCACGTAGTTTCGTCCGCCCATATAAGGGGATAAGGATCCACCCTTTCCATCTACACCTTCTTCCTCCTTTGCTTATCCATCTTCGTGCACTCGAGCTCCAGCGCCCAAGTCCACACTTCCCACCTCAACCTCCTCTAGCGATGTCCGGAGCGGGAGGCAGGTGGATGGCCTCCTCCGTCACGGAGGGGCACATCAAAAGGTTGAGGAAAGCCGGATACTTGTCCAACGACATTGCGCACCGGCTTCCCGACGAGGGGCAGCTCATCCCCACCCCCAGGCCCCATGAGAGGGTGGTGTTCCTCCCCCATTTCCTCCGCAGTTTGGGCTTCCCCCTCCAGCCATTTGTCCGGGGGCTCATGTTCTACTATGGCCTGGATTTCCACGACCTGGCCCCGAACTTCATCCTCAACATCTCAGCATTTATCGTCGTGTGCGAGGTCTTCCTCCGCATCAAGCCCCACTTCGGCTTATGGCTAAAGACCTTCAATGTCAAGCCGACGGTAGTGGGTGGTCGGCAAGCGGAGTGCGGAGGTGCCATGGTGGGCAAAATGCCCAACGTCACATGGCTCGAGGGCTCCTTTGTGGAAACCATCAAAGGGTGGCAATCGGGGTGGTTCTACATCACCGAGCCGCGTGACCCTGAATGGGCAGCGGCCCCCGAATTCCGATCTGGCATCCCCACACGGCTCACCTCTTGGAAAGAGATGGGCCTGTCGTGGGGTAATTCGGAAGAGGTGACCGGACTCCAAACCTGCGTCCAAAACCTGATGGACAAGAAGGTTAAACTTGTCAACGTAGTCCAGGTCATGCTCTTCCGCCGGATCCTCCCATGTCAATGACGGGCTTTTAACTTGTGGGAATTCGACCCGGCCCAGCACCAAACTTTGTCCAGGCTCTTTGACATAACGCACGAGGACGCCTGGAAGGTGCTATTCAAGGGCTCCGAGGTTTCCCTGCCCATTACTGAGGATCGTGGATTCTGCGCGAAGCGCCAAGCCAGTGTAGTAAGCTTGTTTTACCCTTTACACGATACTTGTTTTTCATAGTTTGACTCTACGCGGGATCTAAGCTCCCGCTCCTTTGACAGGACTGGAAGAAGACGTCCGGACAGATCGATTGTCCAGCTCCTTTGCCCGAAGGCCCAGCAGATGCACGCTTGGTGAAGCTGCTGGCCCTGGCACCTCACGTGGTGCCGGAGAAGAAGGCCAAGAAGAAGGCCACAGGAACTCGAAAGAGTTCCCTGCGCCTGGTGGTGTCGGATTCATCGCCCGACGACCCCGAAGCGCACTCCTCCTCCGAAGACGAGGAGGAGGAAGAAGAAGCCTCTCCCCCTCCAACAGGGGGAGGAAAGAAAAGGAAGGTCGCCCCAACTGGGGAGGCCGGAGGGTCCAAGAAGGGAAAGACCCTTCTTCCGGACTACTCCACCAGCACTGATGACGGCAGAGAGGAGTGGCCGTCTAGAGCCACTGGCAAAATCGTAAGTATCCGGATACCAGAATGACTCATGGCATTCCTTTATTGCACAGTATCTTCTGACACCGAACATAATCATGCAGTCCGCCCAAGGCCCAGCTCGACGCTTCGTCGAGCGGATCCCTGGATTCGTCGGATGTGAATAGCCGTTCACTCCCGACTGCTACCTCCCCTTGCCCCACGGACGATGCCGAGGTGGAGTCCCAAAAGGGGCCAAGCCAGGAGGAGGTAGCCCCGGAGGCGCAGCAAGGCGACCTTCCGGACTCCAGGCGCAAAGGGGATAAAACCCCAAAGAGCTCTAAGTCCAGCCCTGGGCCGGACACCGCACTGGAACCCTCAGTGGTTCCGGAGTCCGGCAAACGGCCCCCTCATAAGAAGGGCAAGCCTACGACGCCGGTGACCTCTGTCCAACCGGAGGCACCGGATGATTTGCTGGAGGTGCTTAACGACGCCTCCATCGACGAGGAGCACCGCACTATTATGAGTGCGGTGATCCAGAAGGTTCAGTCCGCCAAGAGCGGGCTGACAGAAGCCTGTGCCAGCCTTCTAATAGGCTTCAAGGTATGTATTTAAGATATGTAAAAATATTACCGCATAGACAGTAGCCCCTTATGCTCAGTTTGGTGTTCGGAAAGAAAAGCCAGACTGAGGATCTAAAAAGATATACGCAGGAGTCTAACATAAGTATGTCAATATGGGAATGCAGGCTACGCTGCTGACCTCTGCCGCACTGACTTGGAGGTTGATGCATTGAAGCAGAGCCTCGAGCAGTCCGAGAACGAGCTCGGCCTTGCAAAGAAGAAGCTCAAGGACAAGGAAGGTAAGTAGTACCTTATGTAAGTATATAAAAATACCTGGTTGCAAATAATGACAGGACCAACATGAGTATTACAGGGGCCACAATCGAGGTGGTGACCCTGAAGGAAGCGATGTCCAAGGCCAAAGACAATGCGGCCGTGGAGCGCATCGAGCGAGAAAAGCAGGAGGCGCGGGCGGAGGAGGTGCGGAAAGAGCTCCATGCTCTTGTGAAGAAACACGAGAGATTGGAGCTTGACTCAAAGACTCGAGAGTCCGAGCTTGCCTCGGCCCTTGAGAGCGCCAAATCCGCCAAGGCCGAAACCCAAAAAGCCCTCTAGGAAATTGAGGCGATGAAGTAGATAGCGGCGGGTAAGGCATTCTTTATGCAAAGCAAGCACGTGAAAGTGAATTACTTGTTACTTACCCAAGTCTGGAGCTCTCCAGGAGCATTCGCAGATCTGCCCTGTAGTGTGTCCGATGCTGCCGCATTCTACCGAGCCGAGGAAGGGAGCTCGACAGAGAAGGTGTTCTGGTCCCAGTATGTTGAGGCCGGACACCTGGTGCCCTTGAGCGACCAGCTGAAGCAGTTGGTCGAGCTCCATAAGGTAGCCGAACAGGCCATGAAGGGCCTAATAGTCTGGCTATGGCCTGGGGAGGTCATGCCCGGGAGCTACTTTGGGCTGGTGAGGCGGTTGGTGGATGCCTGTCCACGGCTTGAAGTCATCAAGCGCTCCGTATGCATCGAAGGCACCCGTAGGGCCCTTGCCCATGCGAAAGTACACTGGGGCAAGCTGGATGCTGATAAGCTGGTGACAGATGGGCCACCGGAGGGGAAGGAGCATCGCAGGCCCGAAATGTATTATGAGGGTGTCCTGAAGGGTGCCCGCCTTGTGGCGAATGAATGTGCCAGGGATGTAATTTTTGAGTAAACTCGCTCGTGTTTATCCTGTGCGCTGAAAACTTGTTCATACGCACTAAGCAACACTTATTGAATTTAAAATATTACCTTCTGTGCGGCCGTTTATTGAATCTGAGAGATGCGAGTCGTCGGCTTCTACCCCCATGCCACGAGTGCTGGGGTGTTTGGGATAAACCTAAGCGCTCTTGTTCCCATTCTTGGGTTCTTCAAGGGAGGCACTCAGCACAACGAACAAGGCAATCGGACTATAATGCTTTATCACTCTCACTTAGCCATAGAATTCTATAATTTTAAATTTCGGTGAAGCCCCTAGTATTCGGAAGACCGAGTTCGGGGCGCTATCCACGCCTAGGTCGGACAAAGCCAGCTCCTCGCTCTAAGCGGCATAAGTCTTTAGGGACTCGAAAACCTCTCGAACAGCGACCGGATCTCGCCCTATCATGACGGTCAGTTTTAGCTTTCTCTACTGAGGTGCTTAACCCAGCTCAACTGGGGCACAATCGCAGTAGTTCTCCCAGCGCTACCTTAGCTGATATAACGGAACGTAAGGTACCAAAACATGGGAGCCGGGCAAACCCAACTATTGACCCAAGACATGATTCGGAGCCGATGCATATAATGCTATAAGTTCGGGGTGCCGCACGCGTG
Organism: Triticum aestivum; assembly: GCF_018294505.1. Lineage (NCBI taxonomy): Eukaryota > Viridiplantae > Streptophyta > Magnoliopsida > Poales > Poaceae > Triticum > Triticum aestivum. The sequence continues at coordinate 663,237,849 of NC_057798.1, read as the reverse complement.
AGAGTGTTTGGACTTCTCACACCATATTTTGGGGTACTTAAGCCTCTGGTGTGTTAGCCGTACCAAAGTGTACGGTTGCATAATGTCATGACTGAACATATTTACATAAAAAATGAATGCAATAATAGACAAGAGCTATGTATTGTTTATTAAAAGGTTGCTATGAAAGCAGAACGATACAAATAGTGCGATAAGCAAGAGATGGGATTATTTGACATGTCCCCCTCCAAGGGCAAGCTGCGAGACTTTATGTAAGATAGGTATTTAGCTCGTTATAGAGACCACCTGGACATTCGATGTAGCTTGCTGCCTCCCTGGCTGTTGCATCGTGTGTTCGGCGATTGTACTGCCGGACAGGCCTTCCGGAGAATGGAGTCCTGAAAGTAAGAAAAAAGAAACGACAAAATCGGGAGCCCCTAGTGCGGTTGAGCCGCATTTTGGGCGTGCCGTGGTTGTGCCCCTCCCCCTATGCCCATGGTATTTCCAGGGCGTAGTTATGTACGTGTGGTACTAGTTTCGCAAGTTCGCGAGGGATAGGGTTGGGGCCGCACTGCTACGCTTGCTCGGTGCGTGCTAGGCGGTCTTGTCGTAGGTTACTCCGGGCGCGCTTAACGGTGTCCGGACGTTTAATAGACAGACTGGAGAATTGCCTTGAGAGGCTACTTTGTACTTCCGCCGCGAGGGCAGCCGTATGCTCCTCCATTCAGAGAGAGCGTTCAGTGTTTCTGTTGACCGTAATGACTCCTCGAGGGCCTGGCATCTTGAGCTTGAGCTATGTGTAGTACGGCACCGCATTGAACTTTGCAAATGTGGTTCGTCCGAGCAGGGCGTGATAGCCACTGCGGAACGGGACTATGTCGAAGATTAACTCCTCGCTTCGGAAATTATTCGGTGATCCGAAGACCACTTCGAGTGTAACTGAGCCTGTACAGTTGGCCTCTACACCTGGTATGACGCCTTTAAAGGTCGTCTTGGTGGGTTTAATCCTTGAGGGATCTATGCCCATTTTTCGCACTGTATCCTGATAAAGCAGGTTCAGGCTGCTGCCACCGTCCATAAGGACTCTAGTGAGGTGAAATCCGTCAATGATTGGGTCTAGAACCAATGCGGCGAATCCGCCATGGCGGATGTTAGTGGGGTGGTCCCTTCGATCAAAAGTGACATCCTAGCAGATGGGTTGAACTTTGGGGCAACTGGCTCCAACGCATATACGTCCCTAAGTGCATGCTTCCGCTCCCTTTTGGGGATGTGGGTTGCGTATATCATGTTCACCGTCCGCACTTGTGGGGGAAAGCCCTTCCGTCCCCTATTGTTCGGCGGCCGGGGCTCCTCCTCGTCATCGCTATGCAGCCCCTTGTCTCTATTTTCGGCACATAATTTGCCTGCCTGCTTGAACAGCCAACAATCCCTGTTGGTGTAATTGGCTGGTGTTTCGGGGGTGCCGTGTATCTGGCATGAGCGACCGAGTATTCGGTCCAAACTGGACGGGCCCGGAGTATTTCTTTTGAATGGCTTTTTTCGCTGACCGAGTTTAGAGCCTCTGAATCAGGCATTATTTGTCGTATCCTCAGCATTGTCGTCGTTAATGCGGCGTTTGTGCTTGTTGCGACGCGACCTGCCATTGTTGTCCTTGGTATCCGAATTACCAGGGCTCTTGGTCATGTTATTACTACGAGCTAGCCAGCTGTCTTGTCCCGCGCAAAAGCGGGTCATGAGTGTTGTGAGGGTTGCCATGGATTTCGGCTTTTCCTGTCCTAGGTGCCGGGCAAGCCATTCGTCTCGGATGTTATGCTTGAAGGCTGCGAGGGCCACTGCGTCCGGACAGTCGACTATTTGATTTTTCTTGGTTAGGAACCGTGTCCAGAATTGTCTGGCCGATTCCTATGGCTACTGAATTATGTGGCTTAGGTCATCGGCGTCTGGTGGCCGCACATAAGTGCCCTGGAAATTGTCAAGGAATGCGGCTTCCAGGTCCTCCCAGCAACCAATTGACTCTGCTGGCAAGTTGTTAAGCCAATGCCGAGCTGGTCCTTTAAGCTTGAGTGGGAGGTATTTTATAGCGTGTAGATCATCACCGCAGGCCATGTGGATATGAAGGAGATAATCCTTGATCCATACCGCGGGATCTGTTGTGCCATCGTTTGATTCGATGTTTACGGGTTTAAAACCTTCGGGGATTTGATGATCCATTACTTCATCTGTGAAGCATAGTGAGTGTGCGGCGCCTCTGTACTGGGCTATATCACGACGTAGCCCAGATGAGCTTTGTCTGATGTGTTCGGCCTGGCCGTATTTGCCATATGCTGCGTGACGGTTATCGTCACGTGTCGAGGGGTGCCCGCGCGATCCGTAGATCGATCTTGTTTGCCTTGCCTTGTCCTCCAATATGTCTCTCAGGTCTAGCGCATTTCCCTGTGCCTTGGTATTTTTTGAGCGGCGCCGGGGTGCGGCTTGAATTGATGGCCGAGAGGCCTCTTTGTCGCGGCCACGAGGTGGCCGGTCGGCCGCGTCATGCTCTAGTGATGTAGGTTTAGTTGCTTGCTCCTCTAATCAGGGTAGCAGCCTGCGCTTTGGGTAGTTCTTGGAGGGTGTTCAAGTTTGTACTCTTCGGCCGCAAGGACTTCAGTACATCTGTCGGCTAACAAGTCTTGGTCAGCTCTAAGCTGCTGCTATTTTTTCTTGAGGCTGCTTGCCGTGGCCATAAGCCTGCGTTTGAAACGCTCTTGTTCGACGGGATCCTCAGGCATGACAAATTCGTCGTCGTCAAGGCTTGCCTCGTCTTCGAAGGGAGGCATGTAATTATCGTCCTCGACCTCTCTGTCTGCCGCTCTCTCATGAGGGCTGGCTTCTCCATACTCATGTGATGGATCCTGCTGGAGGGGGTTGTCTTCGGCACTGTCCGGGGTGTTATTATCTCCCGTGCCGGAATCATCATTTTTGCTTTGGCGGGATTTAGAGCGGCGCCGCTGACGCCGGCGCTTAGGCTGCTTCTTGGAGGGGTCATCCTCTGTTGTTCCATCGCCATTCCCTTCTTTTGGGGTGTCCACCATGTATATGTCATATGACGAGGTGGCCTTCCAGTGCCCTATGGGCGCTGGTTCTTCGTCGTCTCCTGCATCGGCGTCCATACTGTCGATGTCTTCAGAGTCGAAGTCGAGCATGTCGGTTAAATCATCGACAGTGGCTACGAAGTGGGTGGTGGGTGGGCTTTGAATTTCTTCGTTGTCCGCATCCCAACCTCGCTAACCATAGTCCGGCTAGGGCTCTCCTGATAAAGAGAGAGACTTTAGTGAATTCAGAATCTCGCCGAAGGGTGAGTGCTGAAAGATGTCCGCGGCGGCAAACTCCATGATCGGCTCCCAATCGGGTTCGATCGGCAGGGGCGCGGAAGGTTCGGAGTCCGGAAAGGAGTCCGGCACCTGGGAGTCATGAGCTTCGTAAAGGACAAGGCTGGTGTTCGGCTCGGTCGCCGTAGGGATTGCAGCCCCCGAGGCGGTGTCCATCCACCCGTCCTCGATTGGCACAGTCGGCTCCGAGCTAAGGGTCGGAGCGGATGCTGGGGCGGCCTCCTGGACACTGTTCGGCGGCAGAGCTAGATTATGTCCATTGTGACAGTGCGGCGCACCCGGCTGTGGCTCGAATCCGTCGAAGATCAAGTCTCCGCGGATGTCGGCCGTGTAGTTCAAACTTCCAAATCTGACCTGATGGCCAAGGGCGTAGCTTTCGATCTGCTCCAGATGGCCAAGCGAGTTGGCCCGCAGTGCAAAGCTGACGAATACGAAGATCTGTCCGGGAAGAAAAGTCTCACCCTGGACTGCTTCATTGTTGATGATCGGAGGAGCCATTGGGCCTAAAGATGACGACACAGAGGAACTCTCGATGAAAGCACCAATGTCGGTGTCAAAACCGGCGGATCTCAGTTAGGGGGTCCCGAACTGTGGATCTAGGCGGATGGTAACAGGAGACAAGGGACACGATGTTTTTACCCAGGTTCGGGCCCTCTCGATGGAGGTAAAACCCAACTCCTGCTTGATTAATATTGATGATATGGGTAGTACAAGAGTAGATCTACCACGAGATCAGAGAGGCTAAACCCTAGAAGCTAGCCTATGGTATGATTGTTGTTCGTCCTACGGACTAAAACCCTCCAGTTTATATAGACACCGGAGAGGGCTAGGGTTACACGGAGTCGGTTACAATGGGATTAGATCTACATATCCGTATCGCCAAGCTTGCCTTCCACGCCAAGGAAAGCCCCATCCGGACATGGGACGAAGTCTTCAATCTTGTATCTTCATAGTCCAGGAGTCCGGCCAAAGGTTATAGTCCGGCTATCCAGACACCCCCTAATACAGGACTCCCTCACCCTCCGAGATCCTCCTCCATGGCCTTCGGTGATGATGGCCCCCTCCGGCAGGGTGCCAGAGCGGGCCTAGATTGATTTCTCGTGGCTACAGAGGCTTGCGGCGGCGGAACTTCCGATCTAGGTTAATTCCCGGAGGTTTCTGTATTTATAGGAATATTTGGCGTTGGTTTCACGTCAGGGGGGTCTCCGGGCTGTCCACGAGATAGGGGGCGCGCCCTAGGGGGGGCGCCCCCCACTCTCGTGGGCAGCCCAGAGCTCTTCTGGCCCAACTCCGATGCTTTGTGGTCTTCTTTTGGTCCATAAAAAATCCTCAAAAATTGGCACGTCATTTGGACTCCGTTTGGTATCCCTTTTCTGTAAAACAGAAAAACAAGGAGAAAACAGAAACTGGCACTAGGCTCTAGGTCAATAGGTTAGTCCCAAAAATCATATAAAATGATATATAAATGCATATAAAACACCATAGATCGGTAATATAATAGCATGAATACTTCATAAATTATAGATACGTTGGAGACGTATCAACATCCCCAAGCTTAATTCCTGCTCGTCCTCGAGTAGGTAAAAGATAAAAGAAATAATTTATCAAGTGTGAATGCTAGTAGGTGCACAAGTTTGATCAATGATAATTTCAATCACCTTTTCTAGCATCAATATGTGTCATAATGGTAGCTTATCTTATATAACTTTTCATGATCAAGTAACAATCTATTCACAATGTCAAGTATGGTTCAGAAACTTCATTGAGAACTAACAAACTATAATCTCAGTCATTGAAGCAATTGCAATTTATCATAACATCAGAAAGAGTCAATAATAGAGCTTTTCATCAAGTACACATACTCAATTATCATATAGTCTCCTACAATTGCTAACACTCATGCAATACTTGTGGGTATGGAGTTTCAGCCGGACACTGAGAAAGATAGGGGCTTATTGTGTTGCCTCCCAACATATTCACCTTTAGGTGATGTCAACAATAATAGCCCATGCTAACTTACATCCAATTGGATATATATATCATTATCTTTCAAACACGAGGAGCTCGCCAAAGGATAAAATGAAAAAGGGAAAGGTGAGGATCACCTTGACTCAAGCATAAAGTAAAAACATAAAGTAAAAGATAGGCCCTTCGCAGAGGGAAGCAGAGGTTGTCATGCGCGTTTAGAGTTGATGCACAAAATCTTAATGCAAAAGAACATCACTTTATATTGCCCCTTGTATGTGGACCTTTATTATGCAGTCCGTCGCTTTTATTACTTCCACAACAAGATCGTACAAAGCTTATTTTCTCTGCACTAATAAGTCATACATATTTAGAGAGCATTTTTTATTGCTTGCACCGATGACAACTTACTTGAAGGATCTTACTCAATCCATAGGTAGATATGGTGGATTCTCATGGCAAAACTGGGTTTAAGGATATTTGGAAGCACAAGTAGTATCTCTACTTGGTGCTAGGAATTTTTGGCTAGCATGAGGTGGAAAGGCAAGCTCAACATGTTTGGAAGGTCAATGACAATATACTTTAACTGAGATGTCGGAAAACATAAACCATTATGTTGTCTTCCTTGTCCAACGTCAACTCTTTTAGCATGTAATACTTAATGAGTGCTTCACAATCATAAAAGATGTCCAAGATAATATATTTGTATGTGAACCTCTCTTTCCTTATTACTTCCTATTAATTGCAACGATGACCAAAACTACGTTTATCACCTCACAACAACTTTTATGCCTCATACTTTCTATGTGTGAAGTCATCACTAACCATGTTATAAGCATATGAAACATATAAAAATTCAGATTTATGACATTCAATTCATTCCCCCATTTACTCATAGGATATACATGAAGCGCATGAGTAAAAGACAAACTACTCCAAAAAATATGAGTGAAGGACACTGAGTAGTCAAATAATTGACTAGCCATGGGAGGGTCCCCTTATTTTTATTCAATAATCAGATCCAATGATTTTATTCAACCAGCGAGTAAAATTGAAATAAAAAGGCATTGCAAGGATAGCACAACTCATGTGAAGAAGCAAAAACTTAGGCTCAACCGATACTAACCGATAGTTGTTGAATAAGAGAGGTGGGATGCCTACTGGGGCATCCCCAACCTTAGATGCTTGAGACTTCTTGAAATATTATCTTGGGGTGCCTTGGGCATCCCCAAGCTTGAGCTTTTATGTCTCCTTAATTTCTCTCATATCACGGTTTCTCTTTTTATCATACGCTTCATTCACAACAAACTCAACAAGAACTCGTGAGATATGTTAGTATAAACCAGTGCAAAACCTTATCATTTTCTACTGTAACAAATCACTTAAATCATTATTCAACATTGCATAATAAATGCTCTGCATATTTAATACTCCTATCCTCAAATAGAATCATTAAACAAGCAAACATATGCAAACAATGCAACCATAACAGCAATCTGCCAAAACAGTACAGTCTATAAAGAATGCAAGAGTATCAATACTTCCCTAACTCCCAAAATTATGAACTAAAATTCCCACTGTAATAAATTTATCAGATCTTAATATGCAAAAAGATTCAACGGTATACCATTCTCTGACTTTTCTATGGAATTTTTTCAACAGCGGTAAACTTTCTGTTTTCAAACAGCAACAAGTATACTAGCAAAATAAACATGGCAAAGGCTATCCTTGACTTTTTTATTGAAAATAAAGATGCAAAACATTAATATAAATACCAGCAAGCAAATACTAACAAAATAAAATGACTCTCCAAGCAATACACATATCATGTGGTGAATAAAAATATAGCTCCAAGTAAAGTTACCGATGAACGAAGACGAAAGAGGGGATGCCTTCCGGGGCATCCCCAAGCTTAGGCTCTTGGTTATCCTTGAATATTACCTTGGGGTGCCTTGGGCATCCCCAAGCTTAGGCTCTTTCCACTCCTTATTCCATAGTCCATAGAATCTTTAGCCAAAACTTGAAAACTTCAACCACACAAAACTCAACCAAACTTCGTGAGATAGGTTAGTATGATAAAGAGTAAACCATGCACTTTGGTACTGAAAAAGACAAGGTTCATAATTGTTTTCACATAATTCCTACTGTACCATATTATTTCTACAATTTATATTGAGAAATATAATCAATAGAAACTAAAAAACAAGCAAACTATGCAATGAAAACAGAATCTGTCAGAAACAGAACAGTCTGTAATGATCTGAACAATAACCATACTTATGCTACTCCAAAAATTATGAAATAAATTGGTGGACGTGAGGAATTTGTCTATAATCTTATGAAAAAAATAATCAACTCAAAAGCACTCTTCTGTAAAAAATGACAGCTAATCTCGTGAGCGCAAAGTTTCTGCTTTTTACAGCAAGATCACATTAACTTTCACCCAAGTCTTCCCAAAGGTCTTACTTGGCCTTTATTGAAATAAAAGCTATAAAACATGATTACTACAGTAGCTTCATCATTTAGAAACACAAAAACAGTAAGGATAAACATTGGTTTGTCTCCCAACAAGCGCTTTTCTTTAATGCCTTTTAGCTAGGCATGATGATTTTAATGATGCTCGCATAAAAGATAAGAGTTGAAACATAAAAAGAGCATCATGAAGAATATGACTAGCATATTTAAATCTAACACACTTCCTATGCCTAGGGATTTTGTGAGCACACAATTTATAGGAACAAGAATAAACTAGCATAGGAAGGCAAAACAAGTATAACTTCAAAACTTTAAGCACATAGAGAGGAAACTTGATATTATTGCAACTCCTACAAGCACATATTCCTCCCTCATAAAAATTTTTAGTAGCATCATGGATAGCAACTTTATTCTCATACTCAATTTGAACCTCTTCCGAAATAGTGGAATACTAACTAAAGTTGACACTCTTCCAAATCCACTTTCATAAAAATCGTACAGGGATTCAACACCCTCCAAGATAGTGGGATCACTAATTCCTAAAGTTGACACTCTTCCAAACCCACTTTAAACTATAGTATTATTCATACTCCAAAAGATATAAGGGAAGTTCCTGGAGCATTCTACAATTAATATAGACTAGCCAACATACAAGCTCAAAATATATAAGTGAAGCGTACGAAGCATTCTATAAAACCATACTCAAACGATTTAAGTAAAGCACAAAGAGCAATTCTATAAGATCATACTTAAAAGATATAAGTGAAGCACATGCAGCATTCTGTAAATCAATGAAGAGCTAGCTCATACTATCATGTTTCTTAAAGAAAAGTAAAAACACAAAGGACACAAATCATGTGAACAAAACAAAAACCGAGGTATACCGATACTTGTTGAAGAAGAAAGATGGGATGCCAATCGGGGCATCCCCAAGCTTAGATGCTTGAGTATCCTTTGAAATATTTACTTGGGGTTCCTTGGGCATCCCCAAGCTTGAACTCTTGTATCTCTTTATTCTTCTCACATCGGTAACTCCTCGTTCTTCAAACACTTCATTCACAAAAAACTTAAACAAAAACTTGTGAGATCCGTTAGTGTAATAAACCAAACTACCACTTTAAGGTACTGTAATTAACTCATTCTTTGTTTATATTGGTGTTAAACCTACTGTATTCCAACTTCTCTATGGTTCATGCCCTATATACTAGCCATAGGTGCATCAAAATAAGCAATCAACACACGAAAAACAGAATCTGTTAAGAACAGGACAGTCTGTAGTAATCTGGTAGTTTAGTAAACTTATTTAACTCCAAAAATTATGAAATAAATTTTAAAAATTGAAAATTTTGTACAGAAGTAATGTGCAAAAAGTTTCAGACCCATTTGACTGTCCAATAAAAAATTTAAATTAATGCACTACAGCCAAAGTTTCTGTTTTTGTTCTAAACATAGTAAGCAGGCAATCTAATCATACTAAAACCAAAGCTTGGCACATTATTTTTATAATACAATGGTTATATACAAGGGGATAATTATTTACAGAGAAACTTCCATGAAAAATTCTACATTGTTTCCGTGAGCATGAAAACAAGTGCTCAAGGTCGACCCTCACTTCTTCAATGCATAACTTTCCAATCACTTCTCTTTTTGAAAAACTTTTTAAGCATGAGAGGCAAGTAAATATTTTTTGGTATTTTCATTCTTTTAAAAAAAATTGTATATTTCACCCACAACTAAACAGAAACAAAAAGGGAAAAACAAAATCTACTTAGTGAAGAAAGAAAACAAGCACACACCAAAATATCAACCCCACGCTATTGCTCCCCGGCAACGGCGCCAGAAAAGAGCTTGATAATCCCCAAGTGCAGGGAATCATCGTAGCAATTCCCAAAGGTGGAAGTGATAAGTATGGAGTGTCGAACCCACAAGGAGCTAAAGGTAAGATCAATATTCTCTCAAGCCCTATCTGCCACTGATACGACTCTACGTGCACCGAACGTTTGCTTCCAACAAGAAACAAGAAATAAAACTGTGTTGTGGGTATAAAGAGGATAACTTTGTATGATATCGGAGAGCTAAAACTAAAAGTAGGTGCTGTTATCATAAAGTTAGAATATATTACTAAATAATATAAATAGCGAGTGGGGAATAATGGTGGATCGGTGTGCGGAATTGTCCTAAGCAATTGTTAACAAGATCGATAGTCGTCATTGCAATTTCATATGAGGGAGAGGCATAAAGTAACATATTTTTCCTTCTTGGATCATATGCTCTTATGATTGGGAACTCTAGCAAGAATCTGCAAATACTAAAAGAATCATTAAGGTAAAACCCAACCATAGCATTAAATCATCAAGTCCCCTTTTATCCCATATGCAACAACCCCCTTACTCGGGTTTAAGCTTCTGTCACTCTAGCAACCCACTATAAGCGAATCATGAATGTATTGCAACACCCTACAGCGGGAATCCCTCATGCTTGCGCGACACGGAGGGCACCATAGGACATCACCAAGATAAAACTTACAACTCGTACCAATCTATATCATCAATCAACTCAAGGACAAAAGATATCTACTCAAAACATCATAAGATGGCGACACATCATTGGATTATAATATGTAGAATAAAGCACCATGTTCAAGTAGGGATTATAGCAGGGTGTGGGAGAGTGGACCGCTTAAAAGAGATGAGGATGGTGATGTTGATGAATACGATCACTGCGGCGATGATTCCCCTCCCGATGGCACTCCGGTGCCACCAAGAGAGAGGAGGAGAGGTTCTCCCCCTTGTGCTTCCTCCTCCAATGCTTTCCCCCTCTGGTCCTTGGCCTTCATGGTGATGATGGCCCCTCCGAGATCCTCCTCCATGGCCTCCGGTGATGATGGCCCCCTCCGGCAGGGTGCCGGAGAGGGCATAGATGGATTTCTCGTGGCTACAGAGGCTTGCGGCGGCGGAACTTCTGATCTAGGTTAATTCCCGAAGGTTTCTGTATTTATAGGAATATTTGGCGTTGGTTTCACGTCAAGGGGGTCTCCGGGATATCCACGAGATAGGGGCGCACCCTAGGGGGGCACTCTCGTGGGCAGCCCGGAGCTCTTCTGGCCCAACTCCGGTGCTCCGTGGTCTTCTTTTGGTCCATAAAAAATCCTCAAAAATTGGCACATCATTTGGACTCCGTTTGGTATCCCTTTTCTATAAAACACAAAAACAAGGAGAAAACAGAAACTGGCACTGGGCTCTAGGTCAATAGGTTAGTCCCAAAAATCATATAAAATGATATATAAATGCATATAAAACACCATAGATGGGTAATATAATAGCATGAATACTTCATAAATTATAGATACGTTGGAGACATATCAGAGGGCGGCCGGGGGGTGCCGGCGATCTCCTTCATTTGCTCCTGCGACAGTACGTCGAAGAGAGCTTTGGAGCGCGCCCGGAGCGGACCCGCCGATGTCCCTTGTTTGCTCCTGCGACAGTACATCCAAGAGAGCTTTGGAGCGCCAGGAGGCCATGATTGGAGTGGTGCTGACAGAAGGAAGGGACCGGAGGAGAATAAGTGTGGGTATTTGGCTATGGCTGGGAGCTGGGGCTCAAGTTAATATAGCGGGTGAATGGCAATGAGCTGCGGCAGACGGATGGACAACTGGCGCCGGGGTAGGTTGTCGGGCGCGAATGCGGATGCCGCTTCAGTGACTTAACTGCAGATGTGTTGGGTTACTGACATGTGGGCCCAACGGGCATCTGGCCTGCATGTCAGTGACACACCAATTGCACCTACAGTTAAGTCCGATGAATGCAGCATTGACATTCTGGAGAGACGGTGACCGTTTTAGGCGGGAAGCGCGCGCTAGCGATGGAAGGGGTTTCGGTGTGCAGTGGCACTAAGATCGGTCGCTCACGATAGTACATACTCTGTACCATACTACCATAGTACCCTCTCTAGCTAGGCTATTTTATAGATTGTCGTTGTGATGGACGATATACATGAGCAAGGTGGTCCGAGTATGAATGTTGGTGTTGAGCCAGGTGAATACATGCTCGGCGTTCGCGTAGCCTCCATCAAAGGTCTAAACAGTAATGCCAGTCACCGTCGGGGCTTGCAGGTGATGGGCTCGCCGTTTGCGTTGCGCCATGAGCAGGACTTTGATTTAGAGGGCAACGTGCATGCATTAGCATGCTTTGACAGCGTGAGCGTGAGTGTCTGACGCGAAGTATTTCATTTTCATTTGGCTGACCAGGGTGCGTTGCAATGACGAGTCTGTGGTTTGATTCCCCACATACGCATAATTTTGGTTTTTACAGTATTTTCTTTCTCCATTGACAGGTAGGCCCGCGTAGATAGATAAAGAACAAGAGCTGATGAGGCGCATGCGGATTGTTTGACTGCTCAACCAGACAAATATGGAGCTATACGCTGAGCCAGTGACCGTATAATCACCATATCTCGTATACAATGATCAAAGTGAGCTATCAAGACAAGTTCGATGATTGCCAATGCATTTTACTCGGTAATAAATGACCAGGATTGAAGGGGAATCCAAATTTGCTTCGTCTTCTGTCCTTGAGCTCTTGACAAACCAATGCACTATACGGTTGTCCGGCCACTCCACCCCAGAGCTCTCACCAAGCGTCGTTCATGCCACCGCGCCACACACTAACCGGTAAGGCAGCGATGGCATCCCGCCCCGCTGAGTTCCTCGCCGCCCACGACCGCACACAAAATGGTAGGGAAGCGATGGCATCCTGCCGTGCCGAGTTCATCGCCGCTCGCGACCTCACAACTATGTGGGAGGAATTTGAAGATGCCAAGGCCGAATGGGCAGTAGAGCAAGAGGCGGCCAAAGCCGCATAGAGGGAGTGGAAAAGTTAGAAAGCACTCAAGAAAAGAGAGGCCCGCTGCCGCAAGAAAGAAAAGGACGCACGCGCTGCTACGGAGAGGTCGGCGGAGATCCAAGCACGATGGGGTGTTGCCGACAAAGCCGGGAAGGAGAACGACGGCATCTGGCCAGCATGTGAGAAGTAGTAGTACTAGAGTAGTAGTTAGTGTGTGTGTCTGTGTCTAAGTACGAGCATGTACCAGTACTACTATTTACTACTGTAGTTTTTAGAGCAAATTACCAGTACATTAGCCCAGACTAAATGGAAAAATTCCTATCCTATGCATCAAATGGCATCTCTTTCTCAATAGGAATTGAGATGCATGTCATCTCACTTCCTATGATTTTCATATTCCTATAAAATTCCTATCCTATGAACGAAAGGAGGCCTCTATTGGAGTAACTACTATAGCTAGCAGTACTGCTGGTACAGTAGTTTTCTTCAAGAAGCGGAATTCAACGAAGTCATGATGGTTCCTTCGTCCGAGCAACTTCAAAGTGGGAAGTGGGCCTGTGATTTGACGGCTCATTAGTCATTGTTACTGCGGCGCGACGACCTGGGTGACTCTCCCTTGGAGTTCTGCGTGCATGGCAAGTGGACCAGGATGGTCGACGTCCCACATGTTGGCGAACGGAAGTATTCTTTCCGATATCGAGGAGCAATGAAACCGCGTGGTATAGTATCACTGCTGATTGGTTCGCAAAAAAATAGTATCACTGCTGATTTATAATTATTTTTTATTTCTGATGAATGCTAGCGTTTCAACTCTTACGACGAAGGGTGCCAAACACGGCACGTGCTGGATGTCCCACACGTCAGCGAAAGGAGTGGGACATGAACAGCGTGGTAGAGCCCAGCGTAAAAAAACAGCGTGGTAGAGCGTCTCCACTTCTTCCACTTCTGGGTCGGAGACCACACGTAGTAGTACTTAGTGGTATGAACGATACAAAGTGCGACCTGGAGAGAAAGACACGTCTAGTTGGAAGGTCTCGGGGCATACACGTAAACAAATATAAAAGTTAATATGTGCCTCCAACTAATATAGTAGTAGTAGAGTACTTAGGCACGTACTCCATAACATCACCGTGCATTGCACGTACAACATTTAGTGGTAGTACGTAGTAAGAGACAAATGCCGCCCAAGAGTTCCCTTCTCGACCCACTTTTGGGTGTTTGGTAGAGTGTATGGAGGGTGCATGAGTCCACACTAGTTTAGCACAAATACACTAGAAGCATGCATGAAGAGAGCATGCATGAAGAGGGGTGTTGAGTTGAGCATGCATGAAGAGGGAACAACTATGCTGAGACGAGAACGCAACCAAACACACCCTATATGCCACGCATGTTCATACCATTTGTGCCTTTCTACTTCACTTACTGCGCTACATTACTCAGGTTCGTACGTCCACTCCTGGGTACATGTCCGTCTCGTAGTTCCAGTCCCACGTGTTCTTCATATAGATGGAACGATCCTTGCATAACACGTGCACCTTGATGCTAGATGTCTCGCGTGTTGGCAAAAGGATGAACAAAGCTCACGTAAAAAAATAGAGTGGAAGAACATAGATTCCGGACGACCAAGAAGGAGCAAGGAACCTCGTGGTGGAGCGTCTGCACTCATAATATTTAATATTATTCAGCGATATAAAATTAACCAATCATCTCCATAGTGGACTGGAAGAGTACGAAACACGGCAGCCCAGTGTAGTTACATCATACTAGTACATGGCTAACCCACGCTATCACCATATTTCTTGGCTTCCGTGCGACACCTATCTCTAGTAATCCAGCAGCCTGTATCGCTTCTCCCTCCTCGTCTCTATCAAAGTGCGGCGGGCTGGCGTTTTTGCCGTCTATTGAGGTCGGTTAACTCATCACATGTTAGCGACATGCCAAGAGCATTCTAAAAAAATTCCTTTCACGTTCCGTTTTCAAAAAGAAAAAAATCCTTTCACGTACGAATTTGCTGTATGCTTTGAGCAACTTGCATGTCCTATACTGCTCCTGTTTGATACTCTAACTTAGCTAGAGGTTAGACTAACTCATGACTAACCCTGAACTAACTGTAGCCAAAGAGGTGTTTGGGTGACAGGGTTAGATTGACAATAAATGCACTTGATGGAGGGAGAAAAGTGATTTTTCAGTGGTCCCAATGAGAACTATCTCCAGTTAGCACCTCTTGGGTGGGATAGTTTTTTTTGGTGGGTTCGGTGCAACTTGCTCCAATTTAAACCCTCATGCTTGGATACTTTAGGGCTATTTGAGCCCCAACTAGCTCAAACTAACTCTAACCCATGGATCCAAACAGGGCCTATGGCCAGTCTCGACGCGGAGCAGTCGCGTGCACCGGGAAGCGGCGCTCTCTCGGCCGTCGCGCCACTTCAAAGCCGGCGCCAGTGAGAGGTCGCCTCCGCTCTGGCCGGGCATTAATGCGGCACTGACGCTCCAGGGCGACGCTGACCGTTTCACGCGGGAAGCGCGCGCTGGCAAGGGAGTATAGGTTTTGAACCATTTCAGGTGTAGTACTGGTAGTTTGCAAAACTACTCAATTATTGCACTCAGTTTCCTAAGAAATTGTGGTAAAAAATGTTACTCCACAGCCCGCTTCCCTTCTCCTTCCTCTTCCACCGCCCGCGCACGTCCGCGGGAAGCGACCGGTCAACCCTTATATAGGAGTGCTAGCACAAAAAGATGCATGCATGACCACTAAAATTTC
Source organism: Triticum aestivum (assembly GCF_018294505.1). Lineage (NCBI taxonomy): Eukaryota > Viridiplantae > Streptophyta > Magnoliopsida > Poales > Poaceae > Triticum > Triticum aestivum. The sequence continues at coordinate 663,222,460 of NC_057798.1, read as the reverse complement.
CATATTAAAGCGCCGCTCCGGCGGGAGTATGGCGTATGTTGTTACCTTCGGCCGGGCCATGGCTACCGGGCGACGGCGACCAGAGAAGAGGCGGCAGGAGGGGAATGAATGCAGCTACTGTTTGGGTTCGCCTTCCGGCTTAAATAAATGCGCAGCATCACGTGTACCCGCGGGTGCACAAATTGTAACATACGTGTCTGCTTAAGTGGGCGTCACGTAACTGGTGTGTGTGAGAGAGAGATTCTGAGAGACAGAGTGCGTGTGTGCGACTCTACTCTTCGGACATGTACTCAACCTTTTGCATCGGGATATAAGTATAATGGTATTTACTTTAGCTAGTGATTTACGTGGCCATGTTAACGTGGTTGTGTCAAAAAAATGTCACTTCCTGCTCGTGATTTGCGTTATATAATTACAAGCAAGATTCTCGTGCATTGCACGGAACATCAATATGCATTTTTTTACAAAACACCTGTTGTGATTGACCCATGCAGGAGTAATCCCATGTGTAAAAACTAATGATATCTCGAGAATTTTATCGGAAAACTGGTATCTCGAGAATGTCATCGAAAAAAATGAAAGATGAGAGATAAGGCGAGGAGGAGTGGAGCGTGGTGGTGACTGGTGGTCGGAATGGGCGGAGGCATGGGGATGGACGGCGCCGGTGGGCGGCAGCGGCCACCATGCATGCTAGATTGTTCCAGAGACTTATTCCTTTTTTAATTGCTGAGCAATGAGGTTGTGGGAGATAATGATGTGGAGAGAGGTGTGGGTATCTTTGGTAAAATTATCATAGTTTGCTTTCTATCCGTCAGATATAGATCATATATACGATGTGTATTACAAGATGGCAGGCACACCATCATCGCCAACTCATTTTTTTATAAGGGTACAGATGATAAGTTTGCTAACTACTAAGTAAAGTGGAATTTGTCTATGTTATGCAATTAAATAAAGGTGATTGTTTATCATACGGGTAAGGTTGGATGAAGGGTGGTAGGAACAAATGCTCCGCCTAGAGCATGTGTGTGTGATATGGAGTCTTAGTGTGTGTGTGTGGGGTGTGTGTGTGTGTGTGTGAGAGAGAGAGAGAGAGAGATGGAGTCTTAGTGTGTGTGGGGGGGGTGCGTGTGTGCGTGTGTGTGTGTGTGTGTGTGTGTGTGTCACGGGGTCCTCTGTGGCGGATGTAATTTAAGGGTGCATGGCTTCATCATAGTGAGGTGATGTGTATGGCAGAGGCCACCAACGATGGGGTGCGAGAGAGAAAATGCCCGTAGAGAGGGAAGAGAAGGTGTGTGCGCGTGAGAGGAGTTGATATCTAGATAATGTGTTTGTTCGAGAGACACCGAGGAAGACTACTATATATCGATGGTGCATGTAGGCGGGAATTAAACAAAGGGATGGTCTTATTGGTTTTGGGGATATAGGGGAAGAGTGAGAGGCGGGGGGGGGGGTAGCTAGAAGGAGATTGTTAAGTGTGAGTGTGTGTTTTACCCATCCAGGCGGAAGTTATGTGCACAAAAGAGGAGAACGATTTGATGTGGTGTTAGGAGGGTAATTAACTACGTATGGAGACATAGAGACCTTGAATGTGCATGTGTGAGAGGTATACATGTATACGTGGGATGTGTGTGTGTGTGCACGCGCATGATCGAGATAAAAGAAAGAAGACATAAGTCATAAGATCAACGACATGGGAGAGACGGATCGGTATGACAATATGCATGCATGTGAGAGTGCAGGGAAGAAGGCCCGACAATTGAGCATGTGTTTTTCTCTTTAAGAGATAGTGGCGTGGGCTGGAGCATGCATCTATGGCGAGCAGAGGGAGTGAGGCACAACAATTGTGCAAAAGAGATCAACCTATAAATGCATATGTATGGAGAGACATATATAGTGTGGGTGATAGGAAGCAAGACTCCGTGCGAGAAAGAAATGTTGACGGAGAAACTACATATAGATACAGAGATGGAGATGCTAGCTAGAGGGACATCCGCTAGTTTGGGTGTTGGAGATGACCGCCGGGTGGTTCAGAGGGTGAAGTTATATATGTGTGTGAGAGGGCACTTGACTGCATGTAGAGAGAAACATATGTAGTGTGCGTGATAGGAATCAAGAGTGAGGGCGAGAAAGAAGGTTGATGGAGAAACAGATAAATAGAAAGATAAAGATGCTAGCTAGTGTGCGTTAGAGATAGGAGTCGAGTGGATCAGAAGGCTGAGTTATGTGTGTGGGTGTGAGAGAGATAGAGAGAGGGTGCATGTGAGTCACATACAAACAGATATCAGAGAGAAATAAGATCCCGAGAGACGGAGTTTTGTGTCTGCGAGAGAGAAAGATATTTCACAACGAGAGTGATAGCTAGAGAGACATATGAGGGAACGCAAGATATATCTAGGGAGAGAGAGTGTGTGTGAGCGGCATACAAGAGAACAATGGAGAAATATGAGACCCTGGGAGACAGAGTTTGTGTTTGTGTGTGAGAAAGAGATATTTAAGAGGAAGAGTCGTAGGTTCTCATATCTAAGGAGCGAAAGACATCTCTGTATGAGGGGTGTGCGAGTGGCACACATGGGAATAGTAGAGAGAAATGAGACCCCGGGAGACAAAGTTTTGTGTTTGTGTGAGAGAAAGAGATTCCACATGGAGAATCATAGTTAGAGACACATAGCAGGGAGCGAGATATACTTAGAGAGAGATAGAGTGATGAAGGTCGAGGGAGAGAGTACCGTCAGTGTGTTACGAAGATAAAAGATCATTGTCGACATACAGGTAGCACGAGAGATACCTGAGAGACGATGAACGCGTATAGGTCCAGAGAGATAGTCCTATATAAGCATGAGTGATAGCTATATGAGACGAATATCTGGATTAAAGGGGATTCAAATATTTAAACTGGAGATCACGACATCGATAATATCATAACGCAAATTGGTGTATCAAACATGCATATTCATTTGAATTTGGGCACACGTGTAATGTTATATAGTTTATCAATATTGGTGATCCATAGATTCTTTAATTACAAACAATGCATGGTTTATATGCAATTAATGTCTAAACGGGATTACACTATATGTTGCGTGTGTGAAACACATTATACATGTTTGAGAAGTAAAAAAAACCACATGAAACACACATTAATTGGAGACAGTTAGCGAGGAATGCATACATTGATTTCAACATAAAGTGGTTTCAAATATTTGAAAATCCAAATTGATGGATACAACCTTATGAATCTGAGATCATGCCATTTGTAAACCATATTTATGTATAAATGGTGTTGTGCTTTTGAAAGTATATATAAAAAAATGATGTATATAGAATGTAATTCCAATTGAAAATGGATCCCGCCCGAAAAAAATAGAATACAAACAGGATTTGAATTGAGTTGGCACGAGCGTAAACATGCACTCTGCAAAATTTGAACGAAGCGGGGAAAGTCGCAGTAACCGCCCGAAACCAAAATCTGCTAGATGGAAATTACTACTACCAATCCCTGCCACGCAAAGCCTATCTGCTGGATTTCTATAGGTTTCGATAGGGGTAGGTTTGTAATTTCACCCAAATGTGACGTAACCGCCTCTCACTCGGATTCATACACGGTGGGCGCCAAAACACAGTGTGTCCTCGGCCGAAATTGACTCCCTCCCCGATTCATATTCATATACACGGTGGGCGCCAAAAACAAACTCTCGTCGGTAAATATTCGGTGTATGCGAGATTACCGTCCTATCCCCAACCGACTATTGTTGCTGTGATGTAGTAGAAATTTGAAACGGGGGCTAAGTTTGTAAATTTCCTCGCATTTGAGACAAGCGCGCCCTGAATACATGGTTCCCCCCTTCCTCTCTACCTCCCTTTTCCCCATTCGTACTCCGTGGGCGCCAAAACACCCTCTCCACCCCACCCTCCTCCGTCCGCCGCCGCCCACCACCCCATCCACCATCGTCCTCCTCCACCATGCCGGAGCTGATACGCCTACGTCGCCGTCCATTACAAGAGATCAACCTCTCTCATCCACGGCTTCGGACTGGGATCCTTGCATCCCGTCCTCTCGCTTCATCCCCGCTGTCCTCCACCTTGCCGGCGCCACTCCTACGACCGTCTCGTCCACCGCACCCTGCTGCCACCGTCTACCCTCCTAGATCTGGTTCCACGCCGCTAACAGCCATCACTACTGCAGCACCGTCAAATTCTCAGCAGATGCATACACGGCGCCGCACCCCTCTTTCGTATCTGCTCAACTTATTTATCGCAGCAAGAAAATAGATCGCCACTGCTTTACTCTGATTTCTTGTCTTGGTTGCGAAGTTTCCTTTGTCCGGTTTGCACCTTCAGATCCGCCATGGCACGCTCAACACTATACTTCCAATGCTTATGGTTTTCCCCTTTTATATTCCACACTAGTTAAATCACAGTAGACTAAATTTTTCAGAGCTCGCCGGTGCGAACGATGGGGCTCGGGTGGTTGTGGGGCCTCGCCGAACAAAGAAAACTCGACATGGGCGGGGGTTGGGGCGGGGTGGGGGTAGAGGTGGCGGAGGAACACTGGCGGTGGGGGCGGTGGTCCGGCCAGCGGCCTGTGCAGTGTTCTGTATGGGAAGAATCAGAGACGAGGAAGAAGATGGGTTAGCGGACGTAGGATCTTCATCCAACTGCCTGAAATGGTCGAGAGACAGCTGGGAGTTGCATTCTTAATGCGCTCTAGTTCATCATGTGTAGGCACTGCGCAACCAACATTTTATTATCCAAAATCTGCTTGCTCTTCTTTACCATGTTCCTCTTCCGTTCTTCTTTAATATGTACTCTCTCCATTCCTAAATACAAGTCTTTGTATAGATTCCACCATGGACTACATATGGAGCAAAATGAGTGAATCTACACTCTAAAATGTATCTGGATACATCTATATGTGATCCATAGTGGAAATCTCTACCAAGACTTATATTTTGGAACGGAGGGGGTTTGATAGTAGTACAGTATGTTCCTTGTACTGAAGATGAGCAGGGACATTTGCAGTGTAAAGGTCTATATGGTCAGTTGTGATGGACACTTTGAGCCTCTTTGATTCGTAGGATCTTGTAAACATAGGAATAGGATTTGTAGTGGCCTGCCCACTTGAATCCTATAAGAATAGCAAGGAAATGCGGGGAGTTGTGTCGCCTTTGAGAGTTACACTAATATTAACAGTACTGCGCCTTCACTTGAAGAGAGATGGTATCCAAAGCCTTTCTAGCCATACCGGCAAACTAGCACATATATTCCAGCAAGTTCCACTTTGCTGATTTTACTCTGATGCTTAAGGTTTTCCCGTTATATCTATACCATGATCTGTGTAGCTGCTTTGTGTCGTACTAGCATCAATCCATTCTTGAAGCTAAACACTGCAATGACTCACAAAATTGGCACCAAGGCATTGGGTGCCAATTTGGATGCAATGAAACTCATACGCTCCCCACCTGTTGACTCTTGTTCAGAATATGATCCTAATGACTCTTTTTCAAAATTGCCACATATAGAGAGACAGCATGGAATTGCATTTCTTTGGGCGCTGTGATTCATCATGAGTGGGCAACCAACATTGTATGCAATGAAGCGGAACCTCAAGAATATGCTTCCTCTTCTGTTCTTTAACATGTTCCTCTTTGTTTATTCTGTATTTAGTACGTACAGTATGTTCCTTGTCAGGAAGGGGCGCAGGGACATCTGCAGTCAACAGCTGATAGAGCTGGCCTGTACGTGATCGATAGGCTTTCAATTACTAGCGGCAATACAACACCATATTTTCAAGCCAGTTCCACTTTCCCGATTTATATATTGTGGTTATGGTGTACCCCTGTTATGTACACTATGATCTGCCTAGTTGCTGTGTGCTCTTGTTATCATGGTTTGGCAATAAACTCTCTATACAGTATATTATGAACTTGTCATCTGCCAGCTATCCTTACTTCTGGAGCCTATTTTTTGTGTACTTGTGCCAGATTATATAAATGCATGCACCATATTACAGCACACATGAGCTCTCTCATCAGAATCCAGTGATAGCACACAAGTGTTTACAGGGGCGCCCCTATATTATAATATCATCTGCATTACAAAGATAATCCCACAACTATTTATGTTTTCATGGTTCTCAGATATTATACGCAATTACAGTGAATATCAGAATCCGCACATCAGAAGAATATTGTGCAACACTGCAATGACTTACAAAATTGGCACCAAGGCATTGAGTGCCATTCTGGAAGTAGTGAAACTCATACGCTCCCCACCTGTTGATTCTTGTTTAGAATATCATCCTAATGACTATTCTAACCTCGAGGAGTCAAAGGCAGATGGCATGTCCTGTTCACCCATCAAGGTGTCTGTTCTAATTTGGCAAGGTTGTATTGATTGCACGTATCTTGCATATGTTGTCTTGCATTTCTTCTACTTTCTTGCACCGCCATCTGCTTAGTTTACTCATCATATAACTCGAGATGCCATGCCCATCCATTATCAATACATATTCCATCTGTCATCATACCATATTTTTTCACTCAAATGATGTTCTTGTGCATCAGACATCAAAAAGGAAGAGGGTGATTGCCGAACCCGAAGGAGCACCAGCAAAGTCCTTGAAAAACGTGGTGGTGCCGGAGAAATCAGACAGCGCCCCACATATATTGTTTGTACAACCAGTGACACAAAACGTAGGACCGACTCCATCAGACTATACCCATACTTCACTAGCCACACCACTAGCCCCACCACACAGGACCTACACTCCATGAAAAGGTATATCGATTTCATTTGCCATAGCACTAGCCGTACCACAGAAAAATCCCACTCCAGCAAAAAGTACAGCAAGTCCACCGGCCGAAGACCTATCCCAACTGCAGAGACGGCCAATTCCTGCAGATTGGAACCCCATTCCATTTATTCCCAGTTTAAAAGACAATGCTTTCAATGTTGTTAGGGACTACGTGCACATATTCCCATCATGGGAAGATTATAGTGAAGACAAACACCATTTTCACATCTTCCTGTCCAACTTACGTGTAAGTGCTATTATTCATGGTTATTATTTTCCTGTTTTCTGCTGATCGAACACATCAATGATTTACATTACATTGTTGTAACTAGGCGAGGGTCAATCTGGATATTCATGACGAGCAAAGCTTGCTTGTGCTTTTCAAGGAAGCATTGCAGCAGTATTGGTGTTACCTCAGGAAATCACACTTTGATGGCAAGTCTATAAACGAATTTCCGGTGAAGTCTCTTGTGCTAAATTTAGAAGACATTGAATGGAAAAACCTTGTTATGCACTGGTCTCGTTCCCAGGATGAGGTACTTTCTATGAAATCACATGACAATTTGAACTTCTACTTTTCCGCGTGTGCCTTACGGATCTTTTTTGCAGGAAATCTGCTCGAAGAAGAATTCCGGTTTCAAAAGAACGACAGGATATCACAAATATGCTGCCCGCTGCTTTGCTCTTATTAGTACATGTTGTCCTGTATCACTGTACTTGCATACGTACCTAGTTCATTATGTGACAACAGTATGCATGATAGCTTGCTTATCAATTGTTCGCTCCAAATTATCTGATCTGTATGAATGGTTACATTAGTGTAGAATATATCCAATGCCAATGAATTTTTTAGCTCTACATTGTTCTTGTAAGTGCATGTTGTCCTTTATCAGTGTACTTATATTGACAGGTAGTTGTTCATGTATCATCACTCTGCAGCTTATTTTCCTTTGCCCTCCATTTTCAACACATCAGATCTATATTTACTCTTACCATAAGGTTGGTACTGAAGAAGTTTAGTTGTGCATTGCTCTTGACTGTGCCTTTTGCCTATACCACTACACATACATTTATAGCTACTTGGTTATGTAGCATCACTCTTGATCTTATCTTAAATATTCTACACTTTTTCGTTTATTATCACATTTATATATACTCTTAACAAAATGTAGAATAAAGGCAATGCTTATGAAGAAGATTCTGTGGTAAACTTCTTGAATTGCCCCCCCCCCCCGCCCATCAGCATGGACAAGGGCTTTATAGAGCCTGTCTTCACCAGTAATGTAAGTTTGCCCTTCTCAAGCCTTCAAACTTTGTTGTGAATATTTGGTTAGGCATGACTGTAGCAGCTATTTATTTTTGGTGTTTGCATCAAATTGCATGTTGAAAGTTTATTATGTAGTTCATAAACAAAAGTTTGTCCTTCTCAATTTAAGTTTTTAGTTGTACAACCAAGTTCCTTCTTCATACCATGTAAATTAAACTATACAGAGCAAGTGATCTTCTTTTGCACTGCATGTATGCTTCTGTTCTTCATCCATAATCCAGTGGTGTGGTGAACCTACCCACTACAGCACAATGTCATATTCTGCAATGTCTTAACTATGAAAAATGTCATATCATTCTACTATTATTTAAACTGTCTCTTTATTTGCCAATCTGAAATGGGATAAATTGATAGCACACTAACCATTGATACTTATGAGTTCTTGATCTGTAATCCAGTGGTGTCCTGAAGCTGCCAACTCCTTCACAATGTCATTTCCGGCCATGTCTTGACCTGAACAATACCATATTGTGTTAATGCATTTTTAAACTGTGTCAGTCTCTTTATTCGTCATTTCCTGCCATGTCTCTTTATTCGTCAGTAAGAAATGTGATAAATTTTCAGCACTGATACTTTTATGTGCAAAACCTGTCATCTGTCTGCTTATTTATCTTTCAGAGTGAGGAAGATATAAGTGTTGAACGAGCGCAGTCTCATCATCTTGCTCAGGTGCTTGCGCTGCAGCTCGCCAGCAGGGCTAACCTTTCTTGAACTCTATTGAAGTGTTGTCGGTTTTGTATATTATTTTGTTGGCGTGTTTATTTGCACTGGTGGCGATCTTTGATGCCCAGTGTATGTAATCTGATGTCTGCCTGTGCTTTATTATCATAGTGGCAAACTTTGATGCCCAGTGGATGTAATATGCCATAATTTCTTTATTGTATAGTCTAGGTTTTTTCTTATTCACGATGCTGCAGTTATTTTCCTGTATATATATCCTGTCTTCACAGTAAAGCGGCCAAACCGTAAAATTACGGTACATAATCGAGCCGTCATGCAATCACGATGTATGATCCGCATCATGGGCCCCGTCAAACTGGCCCACTAGTAGATTCGGGCCTTTAATAAGCCGAGTAACACCCGGCCCTCTTTTCACAAGAGAACTCAATGGGCTTTTAGGAGGCTGAGAAGTAGGTTGGGCCTGAAACGTGCCGAACAACAGCCTGAATTGGACCCTGGCCCATGATTGTGCGAATCAAATCACGGGCTTTTAACAGGCCAAAATTTTCTTGGTCCTTGTTTGGCCCAATCAGATATCGGCTGTGAGCAGGCCGGATGCAAACCGGGCCATAGTTAGGCCCAACTATATGACGGGCTTTTAACAGGCCAAAATTAATATAGGGCCGAAATGTTAAACGGGCCCTTAACAGGCTGAAACTAATATCAGGCCGAATTACTAAATGGGCCTTTAGCAAGTGGGCCCAAAAGCATAGCGTCAAGTTAATAGGCCGAATCTGATATGGGCCATAATTGAGGCCAAAGCCTCTTAAAGGGCCGGACCTGATCTGGGCCGTGATTTGGCCCAGAACATGGGAGGCTTTTAACGGGCCGGATCTCATATGGGCCATTATTAGGCCCGGAACGTGGCAGGCCATTAATGGACCGGATCAAATATGGGCCGGCATTTGGCCCAAAACATGGCAGCCAGTTAATGGGCCGGCCTACTAGGGTCCTCAAAATCTTGTGCGCCTACAGCTGGGTCGGCCCATTAGTGTCGGCGAAATCTCGTGGGCCTTTAGCTGGGCCGGCCCATTAAGATCCACAAGAATTTTGCCGGCCTTTACCTGGGCCGGCCCATTATGGCACACAAAAATATTGTGGGCCTTTACCTGGGCCAGCCCATTATGGGCCGCGAAATCTTGTGGGCCTTTAACTAGGCCAGCCCATTATGGTCCGCAAAATCTCATGGGCGTTTAGCTGAGCCGACCCATTATGGTCCACAAAATCTTGTGGGCCTTTAGTTGGGCCGGCCCATTTAAACTTGATGGGTCGTGCCACGTGTCGACGTATCATAGGCGCCTTCTGTCCAATGAGTGGATGACATCTGTCCCACCGATGAGCTGACACGTGTTTCCTCCAGCCAATGATGATTTTACACGTGGAAAATCCCCATTGGTCGGGGCTGTTAACGGGTTATCGGATCCAAAACCCGACCCGATAGCTTAACGGTGTTCCGTTACGGTGGATGCCACGTGTCGGTCACCCTTGACGAAAGCACTTCTGTGACACGCGATTTATCGTCATGGAAGTGGACACTTCCATGATGATAATTTTGGTAATGTCATGGAACACTTCTATGACAACACTGAAGGAAATATGCCCTAGAGGCAATAATAAAGTTATTATTTATTTCCTTATATCATGATAAATGTTTATTATTCATGCTAGAATTGTATTAACCGGAAACATAATACATGTGTGAATACATAGACAAACAGAGTGTCACTAGTATGCCTCTACTTGACTAGCTCATTAATCAAAGATGGTTATGTTTCCTAGCCATGGACAAAGAGTTGTCATTTGATTAACGGGATCACATCATTAGGAGAATGATGTGGTTGACTTGACCCATTCCGTTAGCTTAGCACTTGATCGTTTAGTATGTTGCTAATGCTTTCTTCATGACTTATACATGTTCCTATAACTATGAGATTATGCAACTCCCATTTACCGGAGGAACACTTTATGTGCTACCAAACGTCACAATGTAACTGGGTGATTATAAAGGTGCTCTAAAGGTGTCTCCGAAGGTACATGTTGGGTTGGCGTATTTCGAGATTAGGATTTTTCACTCTGATTTTCGGAGAGGTATCTCTGGGCCCTCTCGGTAATACACATCACTTAAGCCTTGCAAGCATTGCAACTAATGAGTTAGTTGCAGGATGATATATTACGGAACGAGTAAAGAGACTTGCCAGTAACGAGATTGAACTAGGTATTAATATACCAACGATCGAATCTCGGGCAAGTAACATACCGATGACAAAGGGAACAACATATGTTATGCGGTCTGACCGATAAAGATCTTCGTAGAATATGTGGGAGCTAATATGAGCAACCAGGTTCCGCTATTGGTTATTGACCGGAGACGTGTCTCGGTCATGTCTACATAGTTCTCGAACCCATAGGGTCCGCACGCTTAACGTTACGATGACAGTTATATTATGAGTTTATATGTTTTGATGTACCGAAGGTTGTTCGGAGTCCCGGATGTGATCACGGACATGACGAGGAGTCTCGAAATGGTCGAGACATGAAGATTGGTATATTGGAAGCCTATGTTTGGATATCGGAAGTGTTCCGGGTGAAATCTGGATTTTACCGGAGTACCGGGAGGTTACCGAAACCCCCGGGAGGTTAATGGGCCTTAGTGGGCCTTTACGGAGAAGAGGAGAGGCGGCCAGGGCTGGGCCGCACGCCCCTCCCCCCTAGTCCGAATAGGACAAGGAGAGGGGGGCGGCGCTCCCCCTTCCTTCCTCTCTCCCTCCTCTTCCCCCCTCCCAAGTCCTAATCCAACTAGGAAAGGGGGGAGTCCTACTCCCGGTGGGAGTAGGACTCCTCCCGGCGCGCCTCTCCCTTTGGCCGGCTGCACCCCCTTGCTCCTTTATATACGGGGGCAGGGGGCACCCTACAGACACAACAATTGATCATTGATCTCTTAGCCGTGTGCGGTGCCCCCCTCCACCATAGTCCACCTCGATATTACTGTAGTGGTGCTTAGGCGAAGCCCTGCGTCGGTAGAACATCAACATCGTCACCACGCCGTCGTGCTGACGAAACTCTCCCTCAACACTCGGCTGGATCGGAGTTCGAGGGATGTCATCGGGCTGAATGTGTGCTGAACTCGGAGGTGCCGTACGTTCGGTACTTGATCGGTCGGATCATGAAGACGTACGACTACATTAACCGTGTTGTACTAACGCTTCCGCTTACGGTCTACGAGGGTACATAGACAACACTCTCCCCTCTCATTGTTATGCATCACCATGATCTTGCGTGTGCGTAGGAAATTTTTTGTAATTACTATGTTCCCCAACAGTGGTATCAGAGCCAGGTTTTATGCGTTGATGTTATATGCACGAGTAGAACACAAGTGAGTTGTGGGTGATATAAGTCATACTGCTTACCAGCATGTCATACTTTGGTTCGGCGGTATTGTTGGATGAAGCGGCCCAGACCGACATTACACGTACGCTTACGCGAGACTGGTTCTACTGACGTGCTTTGCACATAGGTGGCTGGCGGGTGTCAGTTTCTCCAACTTTAGTTGAGCCGAGTGTGGCTACGCCCGGTCCTTGCGAAGGTTAAAACAACACCACCTTGACAAACTATCGTTGTGGTTTTGATGCATAGGTAAGAACGGTTCTTGCTCAGCCCGTAGCAGCCACGTAAAACTTGCAACAACAAAGTATAGGACGTCTAACTTGTTTTTGCAAGGCATGTTGTGATGTGATATGGTCCAGACGTGATGATATATAAGTTGTTGTATGAGATGATCATGTTTTGTTGAAGTTGTCGGCAACTGGCAGAAGCCTTATGGTTGTCTCTTTATTGCATAAGATGCAAGCGCCAAATAATTGCTTTACTTTATCGCTATGCGATAGCAATAGTTGCAAGAGCAATAGTTGGCGAGACGACCATGTGACGACACATTGATATAGATCAAGATGATGGAGATCATGGTGTCATGCCGGTGATGATGGAGATCATGACGATGCTTTGGAGATGGAGATCAAAGGCATAAGATGATGATGGCCATATCATGTCACATATTTTTGATTGCATATGATGTTTATCTTTTATACATCTTATTTTGTTTTGATTGACGGTAGCATTATAAGATGATCTCTCACTAAATTTCAAGATAAAAAGTGTTCTCCCTGAGTATGCACCGTTGCCAAAGTTCATCGTGCCCAGACACCACGTGATGATCGGGTGTGATAAGCTCTACGTCCATCTACAACGGGTGCAAGCCAGTTTTGCACACGCAGAATACTCAGGTTAAACTTGACGAGCCTAGCATATGCAGATATGTCCTCGGAACACTGAGACCTAAAGGTCGAGCGTGAATCATATAGTAGATATGATCAACATAGTGATGTTCACCATTGAAACCTACTCCATTTCACGTGATGATCGATTATGGTTTAGTTGATTTGGATCACGTGATCACTTAGATGATTAGAGGGATGTCTATCTAAGTGGGAGTTCTTAAGTAATGATTAATTGAACTTTAATTTATCATGAACTTAGTCCTGATAGTATTTTGCATGTCTATGTTGTTGTAGATCAATAGCTTGCGTTGTTGCTTCCCTATGTTTATTTTGATATATTCCTAGAGAAAACTGTGTTGAAAGATGTTAGTAGCAATGATGCAGATTGGATCCATGATCTGAGGATTATCCTCATTGTTGCACAGAAGAATTATGTCCTTGATGCATCGCTAGGTGACGTACCTATAGATGCAAACGTTATGAAAGTTTGGCTAGCTCAATATGATGACTACTTGATAGTTTTGTGCACCATGCTTTATGGCTTAGAACCGGGACGACAAAAACATTTTTTGAAATGTCACGGAACATATGAGATGTTCCATGAGATGAAATTGGTATTTCAGAGTCATGCCCGTGTCAAGAGGTATGAGACCTCTGACAAATACTTTGCCTAAAAGATGGAGGAGAATTGCTCAACTAGTGAGAAAGTACTTAGATTGTCTGAGTACTACAATCGCTTGAATCAAGTGGGAGTTAATCTTCCAGACAAGATAGTGATTGGCAGAGTTCTCTAGTCACCATCACCAAGTTACTAGAACTTCGTGATGAACTATAATGCAAGGGATGACGAAAATGATTCCCGAGCTCTTCGTGATGCTGAAATCGACGAAGGTAGAAATCAAGAAAAGAGCATCAAGTGTTGATGATTGACAAGACCACTAGTTTCAAGAAAAGGGCAAAGGGAAAGAAAGGGAACTTCAAGTAGAATGGCAAGCAAGTTGCCACTCCCGCGAAGAAGCCCAAAGCTGGACCAAAGCTTGAAACTGAGTGATTATACTACAAAGGAAATGGTCACTAGAAGCGGAAATGCCCTGAATATTTGGTGGATAAGAAGGATGGCAAAGTGAACAAGGGTATATTTGATATACATGTTATTGATGTGTACCTTACTAGTGTTTATAGTAGCCCCTGAGTATTTGATACTTGTTCAGTTGCTAATATTAGTAACTCGAAACAGGAGTTACATAATAAACAGAGACTAGTTGAGGGTGTGGTGACGATGTGTGTTGGAAGTGGTTCCAAGATTGATATGATCATCATCGCACACTCCCTATACTTTCGGGATTAGTGTTGAAACCTAAATAAATGTTATTTGGTGTTTGTGTTGAACATGAATATGATTTGATCATGTTTATTGCAAACGGCTATTCATTTAAAGTCGGAGAATAATTGTTGTTCTGTTTACATGAATAAAACCTTCGATGGTAATACACCCAATGAAAATAGTTTGTTGGATCCCGATCATAGTGATACACATATTCATAATATTGATGCCAAAAGATGCAAAGTTGATAATGATAGTGCAACTTATTTGTGGCACTGCCGTTTGGGTCATACCGGTGTAAAGCGCATGAAGAAACTCCATGCTGATGGGTTTTTTGAATCACTTGATTATTAATCATTTGATGCTTGCGAACCGTGCCTTTTGGGCAAGATGACTAAAGCTCTGTTCTTCGGAACAATGGAACGAGCTACTGATTTATTGGAAATAATACATACCGATGTATGCGATCCAATAAGTATTGATGCTCGTGGCGGGTATCGTTATTTTCATACCTTCACAAGATGATTTGAGCAGATATGAGTATATCTACTTAATAAAACACAAGTCTGAAACATTTGAAAAGTTCAAAGAATTTCAGAGTGAAGTGGAGAATCATCGTAACAAGAAATTAAAGTTTCTACGATCTGATTGTGGAGGAGAATATTTGAGTTACGAGTTTGGCCTTCATATAAAAAAAATGTGGAATAGTTTCACAGTTCACACCACCTGGAACACCACAACTTTATGGTGTGTCCAAACGTCGTAACCGCACTTTATTGGATATTGTGCGACCTATGATGTCTCTTATCGGTTTACCACTATCGTTTTGGGGTTATGCCTTAGAGACAGTTACATTCACTGTAAATAGGGCACCATCAAAATCTGTTGAGACGACGCCTTATGAACTGTGGTTTGGCAAGAAACCAAAGTTGTCATTTCTTAAAGTTTGGGGCTGTGATGCTTATGTGAAAAAGTTTCAACCTGATAATCTCGAACCTAAATCGGAGAAGTGTGTCTTCATAGAATACCCAAAGGAAACTGTTCGGTACACTTTCTATCACAGATCCAAAGGCAAGATATTCGTTGCTAAAATGGATCCTTTCTAGAGAAGGAGTTTCTCTCGAAAGAAGTGAGTGGGAGGAAAGTAGAGCTTGATAAGGTAATTGTACCTTCTCCTGAATTGGAAAGTAGTTAATCACATAAATCTGTTCCAGTGATTCCTACACCAATTAGTGAGGAAGCTAATGATGATGATCATGAAACTTCAGATCAAGTTACTACCGTACCTCGTAGGTCTTCCAGAGGAAGATCCGCACCAGAGTGGTATGGTAATCCTGTTCTGGAAGTCATGTTACTAGACCATGATGAACCTACGAACTATGAGGAAGCGATGATGAGCCCAGATTCCACGAAATGGCGTGAGGCCACAAAATCTGAGATAGGATCCATGTATGAGAACAAAGTATGGACTTTGGTTGACTTGCTCGATGATCAGCAAGCCATGTTAAATAAATGGATCTTCAAGAGGAAGACGGACACTGATAGTAGTGTTACTATCTACAAAGCTCGACTTGTTGTGAAAGGTTTTCGACAAGTTCAAGGTGTTGAATATGATGATATTTTCTCACTCGTAACGATGCTTAAGTCTGTCCGAATCATGTCAGCAATTGCCACTTTATGAAATTTGGCAAATGGATATCAAAACTGTGTTCCTGAATGGATTTCTAGAAGAAGAGTTCTATATGATGCAACCAGAAGGTTTTGTCGATCCGAAAGGTGCTAACAAAATGTGCAAGCTCCTGTGATCCATCAATGGACTGGTGCAAGCATCTCGGAGTTGGAATATACGCTTCGATGAGTTGATCAAAGCATGTGGTTTTATACAGACTTTTGGAAAGGCATGTATTTACAAGAAAGTGAGTGGGAGCTCTACAGCCTTTCTGATGAATGACATATATTAACTGGAAATGATGTAGAATTTTCTGGAAAGCATAAAGGAGTGTTTGAAAGGAGTTTTTCAAAGAAAGACCTCGGTGAAGCTGCTTACATATTAAGCATCAAGATCTATTGAGATAGATCAAGACGCTTGATAAGATTTTCAATTAGTACATACCTTGACAAGATTTTGAAGTAGTTCAAAATGGAACAGTCAAAGAAAGAGTTCTTTCCTGTGATGCAAAGGTGTGAAGTTGAGTAAGACTCAAAACCAGACCATGGCAGAAAATAGAAAGAGAATGAAAAGTCATTCCCTATGCCTCAGTCATAGGTAATATAAAGTATGCTATGTTGTGTACCAGACCTATTGTATACCTTGCACTGAGTTTGGCAAAGGAATACAATTTTGATCTAAGAGTAGATCACTGGACAGCGGTCAAGAATATCCTTAGTGAGGACTAAGGAGATGTTTCTCGATTATGCAGGTGATGAAAGAGTTCGTCGTAAAGAGTTACATTGATGCAAGCTTTTACACCAATCCAGATGACTCTAAGTCTCAATCTAGATACATATTGAAAGTGGGAGCAATTAGCTAGAGTAGCTCCGTGCAGAGCATTGTAGACATAGAATATTTGCAAAATATATACGGCTCTGAATGTGACAGACCCGTTGACTAAACTTCTCTCGTGAGCAAAACATGATCATACCTTAGTACTCTTTGGGTGTTAATCACATAACGATGTGAACTAGATTATTGACTCTAGTAAACCCTTTGGGTGTTGGTCACATGACGATGTGAACTATGGGTGTTAATCACATACAGATGTGAATATTGGTGTTGAATCACATGGTGATGTGAACTAGATTATTGACTCTAGTGCAAGTGAGAGACTGAAGGAAATATGCCCTAGAGGCAATAATAAAGTTATTATTTATTTCCTTATATCATGATAAATGTTTATTATTCATGCTAGAATTGTATTAACCGGAAACATAATACATGTGTGAATACATAGACAAACAGAGTGTCACTAGTATGCCTCTACTTGACTAGCTCATTAATCAAAGATGGTTATGTTTCCTAGTCATGGACAAAGAGTTGTCATTTGATTAACGGGATCACATCATTAGGAGAATGATGTGATTGACTTGACCCATTCTGTTAGCTTAGCACTTGGTCGTTTAGTATGTTGCTATTGCTTTCTTCATGACATACATGTTCCTATGACTATGAGATTATGCAACTCCCGTTTACCGGAGGAACACTTTGTGTGCTACCAAATGTCACAACGTAACTAGGTGATTATAAAGGTGCTCTACAGGTGTCTCCGAAGGTACATGTTGGGTTGGCGTATTTCGAGATTAGGATTTGTCACTCCGATTGTCGGAGAGGTATCTCTGGGCCCTCTCGGTAATACACATCACTTAAGCCTTGCAAGCATTGCAACTAATGAGTTTGTTGCGGGATGATGTATTACGGAACGAGTAAAGAGACTTTCCAGTAACGAGATTGAACTAGGTATTAAGATACCGACGATCGAATCTCGGGCAAGTAACATACCGATGACAAAGGGAACAACGTATGTTGTTATGCGGTCTGACCGATAAAGATCTTCGTAGAATATGTGGGAGCCAATATGAGCATCCAGGTTCCGCTATTGGTTATTGACCGGAGACGTGTCTCGGTCATGTCTACATAGTTCTCAAACCCGTAGGGTCCGCATGCTTAACGTTACGATGACAGTTATATTATGAGTTTATATGTTTTGATGCACCGAAGGTTGTTCGGTGTCCCGGATGTGATCACGGACATGACGAGGACTCTCGAAATGGTCGAGACATGAAGATTAATATATTGGAAGCCTATGTTTGGATAACGGAAGTGTTTCGGGTGAAATCGGGATTTTACCGGAGTATCGGGAGGTTACCGGAACCCCCGGGAGGTTAATGGGCCTTAGTGGGCCTTTACGGAGAAGAGGAGAGGCGGCCAGGGCTGGGTCGCACGCCCCTCCCCCCTAGTCCGAATAGGACAAGGAGAGGGGGGCGGCGCCCCCCCTTCCTTCCTCTCTCCCTCCTCTTTCCCCCTCCCAAGTCCTAATCCAACTAGGGAAGGGGGGAGTCTTACTCCCGGTGGGAGTAGGACTCCTCCCGGCGCGCCTCTCTCCTTGGCCGACCGCACCCCCCCTTGCTCCTTTATATACAGGGGTAGGGGGCACCCTAGAGACACAACAATTGATCATTGATCTCTTAGCCGTGTGCGGTGCCCCCCTCCACCATAGTCCATCTCGGTAATATTGTAGCGGTGCTTAGGCGAAGCCCTGCGTCGGTAGAACATCAACATCGTCACCATGCTGTCTTGTTGACGAAACTCTCCCTCAACACTCGGCTGGATCGAAGTTCGAGGGACGTCATCGGGCTGAACGTGTGCTGAACTCGGAGGTGCCGTACGTTTGGTACTTGATCGGTCGGATCGTGAAGACGTACGACTACATCAACCGCGTTGTGCTAATGCTTCCGCTTACGGTCTACGAGGGTACGTAGACAACACTCTCCCCTCTCGTTGCTATGCATCACCATGATCTTGCGTGTGCGTAGAAAATCTTTTGAAATTACTACGTTCCCCAACAAGCACAGGTATGACTATCTTGATTCTGTCATAAATTTGTTATGGATGTACATGCATGACAGAAAACGCGACCTACTGTGACAAACACGTATCATCACGGAAGTGTATTTTTTTTGTAGTGATAATTGCAAACGGTGGTGTCAAAGAATCGTCAAAAATGTCCAAAATGTTTGCGATGACTGATGCATCAAACACAGTTCAGATTTTACTTGCGTGTGCGATGCAGGGCATACGGTTGATTCAGCCGAACTGTTTGTGATGAGGAAGAACAACAGAAACAGGCAACCATATCAATGTGTGTGCGATATACGGCATACAATTCCCTCCGGTGAATTATGTGCTATTAGGGAATGCAACAGAAATGGTCAGCCACATCAAGGTGTGTGTGATATACGACATATGGTTCAGTCGGACAAACTTTTTTTGATTAGGCAAGAGAACGGAAACGGTTCATCTTAACAAGATGTGTGTGAAATGCGGCATTTGCGATCAGCCCAAAGAACACAAACGATTCGTGCAAACCAGATGTGTGTGATACGTAGCAAACAGCCCACTCGGATGAACTGTTTGGGATGAGAAATTATAACACAAACGGTTACTATAGTAAGTTCGTGTGTGATAGTGGGCAGACACGTACACGTACATCCAAGAACAAGAGCCCACGTTTCGGGCTTCCGATGCATGGCATACGGTTGATCCAAAAGAACTGTTTGCGATGAGATAGAACAACAAAAACGTCGCTTTGTGGGCCCAGAACCATCAATAAATTTTGACTTTGTTTCTCCTCACATTGCAGATTACAACGCAATAAGTAATTGCAAATCTGTTCACACAAATTAAACTTATATGTGTTCACACTTAGCACCGGGCTATAAAAGCTACCCACTCAAAAATTACTTCACATTTCCTCTCCTCGTCACCTACAAAACTGGTTTTTCCTGTCAAGTTGTTCTGCAATGACCGGTAGGAGGAGTTTCGGGTGGGCATATAACCAGACAGCAAAGACCAAGGCCGCTGAAGCACTAGAGAGGTCCCACCGTGAAGCGGCAGCCGCAGCTGCAGCAGAGTGGTCCCGGCGCGCCGTGGAGCCCTCGAACGAGCTCTCATGGGCACACGAGGGTTCTCACAAGCGCACTCACCGCATGGTCGATCACGACGAGCTGGCATTGCTGAAGTCCTTGGCCGGCAATGACGACATTCTCACTGGCCTCATTAAGAAGAAGGAGCTGGTCGACGGCTTGATGAAGCTGCTCGAGATCAGTGATGCCTTGGTTGACAAGGCGACCGGCCTCGTCGAGCAACTCATGGGTGACAATGCGAAGCTCCTCAAGGCGCTCACCAAGAAGGAGGAGGAGGCCGCCGGCTAGAAGATGCTACATGAGTAGAGCAGTGCCTCGGGGATGACGCTGACAGCGGTCGTCGAGGAACTAATGGGTGACTTGAGGAAGATCCGGATCGAACACGAGCAGGAGGTGGAGGAATACGTGCCTGCTTTCAAGCAAAGTCATGAGGAATTGAGGATGGATCTGGAGGATGTCATCGCCCGGTGATCCATCGAAGAGTAGATACAGTAGCGATCTACTCCCTCTGTTCCGATTTACTCGTCATGGTTTTAGTTCAAATTTGAACTAAAACCATGACGAGTAAATCAGAACGGAGGGAGTATACCATTGTCTATGATTTCCTTCTTCTCTTGCCCCCGTGTCTTCCGAACTTTGCCGCATGTGGCATTTAAAATTATTCAGAATATGTACGACAATTATTATCTACGCCATTGTAAATTTGTCGTCGTACTATCTGTTGCCATTTTATTTGTCATCCTATTATCCATTGCCCTATGTGGCAATTTAAATTAGGCCGGAGTACGAGTTGAAAACACGAACAAAGCAAATGTTGCAATCGGATCACAACCAAACACCCTCCGTCCACCCCTAAAAAAACCTCCGTCCAGGCGCTTTAATTAACCCATTAATGGCGAAGTTTTGAGCAAGGTGGGCTACGGCTGGTTCATGGAGGTCAAAGAGCTCGCTTCCTGGTGAGCATGGGCGGCCTTGCTGCTCGCATGTGTCTCGTCGAGCCTGCGAGGTGGACAGGATGCACGCGTCTCATCGAGCCTGCACGGTGGACTGCTCGCACACGTCCCGTCGAGCCTGCACGCCGGACTTCTCGCCCTCGTCCCGTCTAATCAAACAGTTGCATGCACGCCACTGGGTATGGTTAAATATTGACATGGTTCATATGATACAACTGTTTGTGATATTAACATGTCAGCTTATTGTTTCAAAAAGGACTTCGTTGGCTACTAATGTGTGCGCCTCTTCTCAAACTGGACATTTTTTTTACCACGATATATATGTGCCATGTCATGAAACCAGGCCAAGTTTCATGTTTTTTGGGTGAGTTTTAGATTTACTAGGATTTGAAAACCGAGATTCTCAATGTTTTAGGACGACGACAAGTTTGTAATTCATTCTCATTCCTTAAATGAGATCTAAACATGCACTCAATGACACATGTATGATTTCCCACCCATTTTGTGCTTGTAGTTCAAATTTGAATTATGGACTACATTTAATGCGTAGAAAGCTTAATTAGTAATATATACAATGGTCATATGAACCCTAAACATGCACCCCAAGGACACATGTACGTTTTTTCTAGCCATTTTGGTGCACTAGAGCATGTATTTGTAGTTCGGATTTGAATCATCGACATTAAATGCCTAGAAAACTCAATTAATGAATAAAAAGGGTCAAATGAACCGTGAATAATTTCAAAGTTTAGCGCGAATCTCCCGTTGTTCCGTACGTGTTGCGTGTAGAAAAAAATACGAGGCTAGAAGAGGGAGCAATTATCGTTTGGCCCACAAGGGGACACATTTCCCTATCGAAACCATGAGGGTTCTTGCGACAGGCTCCGCTTTGTAAGAGGTTTGTAATAAAGCTTTGCCCAAATTAGCAATGTTTTTACCATGACATATATGTGCCATGACGTGACACCATGCCAGCTTTAATGACTTTCTGGTGAGTTTTGAATTTATGGGGATTTAAAACCGAGTATTCAAATGTTTGAGGACGAGCCAAGACGCCGGTCAGGTTGTAATTTGTTCCCATTCCTTGCATGGGACCTAAACATGCACCCAAGGACACATACATGTATAATTTTTCTAGCCATTTTGGTGAACTGGAGCATGTATTTGTACTTCAGATTTGAATTATGGACATTAAATGCCTAGGAAACTCAGTTAGTGTATAAAAAGGCCAAATGAACCCTGAATAAGTATAAATTTCAACATGGATATCATGTCGTTCCATGTTGCCCGTAGAAGACAATACAAGGCGAAAAGAGGGAGCGACTACGTTTGGCCACAAGGGGAACACGTTTCCCTATCGGAACCATCAGGCTTCCTTGAGAGAAGCTCCGGTTTGTAAGAGGTTTGTAATAAAGTTTGGCCCAAATTGGCAATGTTTTTACCACGACATATATGTGTGCCATGACGTGACACCATGCCACCTTTGATGACTTTCTGGTGAGTTTTGGATTTTATGGGGATTTAAAACCCAAGATTCCAAATGTTTGAGGACGAGCCAGGACGCCAGTACGGTTGTAATTCATTCACATTCCTGGCATGGGACCTAATTAAACATGCACCCAAGGACACATGCATGTACAATTTTTCTAGCCATTTTGGTGAACTTGAGCATGTATTTGTAGTTCATATTTGAATTATGGACATTAAATGCTTAGGAAACTCAATTAGTGTATATATAAACAGGCCAAACGAACCCTGAATAAGTTTAAATTTCAGCATGGATGTCATGTAGTTCCATGTTGCCCGTAGAAGAAAATAAAAGGCAAAAAGAGGCCGTGATTACGTTTTGACAACAAGGGGAACATGTTTCCCTATCGGAACCACAAGGCTTCTAGTTGAGAGAAAGCTCCGTTTGTAAGATGTTTGTAATAAAGCTTGGCCCAAATTGGCAATGTTTTTACCACGACATATATGTGCCATGACGTGACACACAATGCCACCTTTGATGACTTTCTGGTGAGTTTTGGATTTTATGGGGATTTAAAACCCGAGATTCCTAATGTTTGAGGACGAGCAAGGACGCCGGTACGGTTTCCCTATCGGAACCACAAGGCTTCTTGTTGAGAGAAGCTCCGATTTTTAAGAGGTTCGTAATGCAGGTGAAATGATGATATATAGCATGCCAACTTTCAACCATTTCAGAGTTCATTTGAAGTGCTTTTCAATTTCAGGGTCATTTAGCTAAAAAAATCAGTAAATGCATGAAAAATACCAAATGAAGTCAGGAAGGGTTGAAAATTGATTATGTGGCTTTGAATGGTGCATTTTGAACACATAAAATGTCTGGAGTTCAAATAAGTTCAAAAAAGTGAAATCCCTTTGTAACAGATGAGTTTTCGTTCGAAACACTGATACTTCGAAAGAGATTGTCCATTCTGCACACGAAGTGCATCCAATTTTTGCCGTAACCCTCTCAACTTTTTAGAACATGCTATGTGGGTGAAATGATGATACCATGCCAACTTTCAACCTTTTTAGAGTTCATTTGAGGTTTGTAAAAAGCTTGGCCCAAATTGGATAATTTTTTACCATGACATATATGTGCCATGACGTGACACCATGCCAACTTTCATCACATGAGACCATGCTGTAGGACCTTGAGAAGAGGTGTCTAGAGGGGGGGTGATTAGACACTAAGTACCAAAGTTGCAGTTTTTAAGTTTCTTTAAAGTTTGAGTGGAGTTTAGGCACAAGTTTAACATTCACAACATATAGCAAGCAAGCATGCAAAGAGTATATGAGCGGCGGAAAATAAAGCATGCAACTTGCAAGAATGTAAAGGGAAGGGATTGGAGGATTCAAACACAATTGGAGACACGGATGTTTTTGGCGTGGTTCCGATAGGTGGTGCTATCGCACATCCACGTTGATGGAGACTTCAACCCACGAAGGGTAACAGTTGCGCGAGTCCACGGAGGGCTCCACCCACGAAGGGTCCACGAAGAAGCAACCTTGTCTATCCCACCATGCCCGTCGCCCACGAAGGACTTGCCTCACTAGCGGTAGATCTTCATGAAGTAGGCAATCTCCTTGCCCTTACAAACTCCTTGGTTCAACTCCACAATCTTTGTCGGAGGCTCCCAAGTGACACCTAGCCAATCTAGGAGACACCACTCTCCAAGAAGTAACAAATGGTGCGTTGATGATGAACTCCTTGCTCTTGTGCTTCAAATGATAGTCTCCCCAACACTCAACTCTCTCTCATAGGATTTGGATCTGGTGGAAAGAGGGTTTGAGTGGAAAGCAACTTGGGGAAGGTTAGAGATCAAGATTCATATGGTAGGAATGGAATATCTTGGCCTCAACACATGAGTAGGTAGTTCTCTCTCAGAAATAGGATGTTGGAAGTGTAGGTTCAGTCTGATGGCTCTCTCCACAAATGAAGAGGAGGTGGAGGGGTATATATAGCCTCCACACAAAATCTAACCGTTACACACAATCTACCAAACTTGGTGGGACCGAATCGTTAAACTCGGTCAGACCAATTTAGCAAATAATGTGACCGTTAGGGTTTTCGGTGGGACCGGAATGCAACTCGGTGGGACCGATTCGGTTAGGGTTAGGGCATAACGTAATCTCGGTAAGACCGATTACACAAACTCGGTGGGACCGATTTTGGTAATAAGCTTTCTAGAGAGTTGGTCAGGCAAACTCGGTTTGACCAATTATCCAACTCGGTGGGACCGAGTTTGATAATAAGTTAACCAGAGAGTTTGCATTGTAATCTCGGTAGTACCGATTACTCAAACTCGGTGAGACCGGTTTTGATAATGGACATGCACAGAGAGATTACAATCCCATCTCGGTGAGACCGAGATCCCTATCGGTGAGACCGATTTGCCTAGGGTTTGTGGCAGTGGCTAAGACATCCAAACTCGGTGGCGCCGGATAGAAAGAATCAGTGGGGCCGAGTTTGACTTTAGGTTTAGGACATATGTGTGGAAGTGGGAAAGTAGTTGAGGGTATTTGGAGCATATCACTAAGCACTTGAAGCAAGAGGCTCATTAAGCAACACCTCATCCCTCCTTGATAGTATTGGCTTTTCCTATAGACTCAATGTGATCTTGGATCACTAAAATGTAAAATGAAGAGTCTTGAGCTTGAAGCTTGAGCCAATCCTTTGTCCTTAGCATCTTGAAGGAGTTCCCACATCCTTTAGTCCATGCCACTCCATTGTTGAACTTATCTGAAACATACTAGATAAAAGTGTTAGTCCAACAAGAGATATGTTGTCATTAATTACCAAAACCACCTAGGGAGCACTTGTGCTTTCAATCTTCCCCTTTTTGGTAATTGATGGCAACTTACATCAAAGCTTTAGATAAATATATAAGGAATAGCAAGTAAAGCTTTGGAAAGACATGTAACAAGCATAGGCTCCCCCTACATGTATGCAATCATGTGAATATGAAGTATAGAAGCATGTGCTAGCATAACCATGATAAAGCAGGCAATGTGTTACATGTATCTTGGCTATATGCATGAGAGCAAAAAGTATTAAAGAGAATACCTTCATGCACATGAGTCCTTCTTGCAAACAGTATGTACATCAGCAAGAATTTCTCATACACATGATTGTGATGCATATACTTACCTTGTGGTCTTGAGTTGGCTTAGGATGGAATGAACCTGTGAAAACAAGGTTAGATAACACAGATGCATCTACTAGCCAGAGCAAACAGAAGAAACCACAAGAATACCAAGACTGGGATGACATGTAGAGAGTGAGTACTGAGTACCACATTGGATTAGACATGTCCCCAAGAGTAAAGATATGCAATGAATTTAAATGATCTCTTTCCCTTAGATGTCTTGCTCCCCCTGAATCTAACATGGGATACTAGGAGAAGATGGGGAACAGAAAATCAGAGCTGAAGGAAAACGGAGCTGAAAGATATGAATGATGATCAGAGCTAAAGTTCAGAGCTAATGTATGCTAATGCAAAATGAGCACAACAGATCATATGAACATGTCTCTCCCCTCAAGAAGACATGTGGACATCTCTCCTCTTGAACACCAAGCATCTAGGATCCTTGAGAAATACTTTCTACTTAAGTATCCTCTCCCCCTGGAGATCCCTCTCGTCTTTTGAGGGTCTCTTCCCCTAGTAGGTCTCTCTCTCCCTTAAGAAGAAAGGTGATAAGTTTTGATGCTCTCTCTCTATCTCCAAATGATAAGCTTTGATGTTCTTTCTCTCCCCCTTTGACATCAATTTCCAAGAAGGGTCTTCTAGAGTCTGTCGAATGGGTTTGGTCCTTGAGACACAGAACAAAGCAATGATGAAAATGTGATGCTTGTAGAGGACAAGATTCATTGAGTGGAGCTGGATCAGAAGAAACACAGAATATGTGGCAAAGAGTTTTTCCTGTTATGAAATCGGTAGCACCGAGTGGTATGCTTCGGTTGTACCGAACAGATTTGGTTGGACCAAAAATAACAAATCAGTGTAACCGAGTTCATCGCAGAGAAAACACTTGTCACCTCAGCTCACTAGACTAGTAAGATCTCACAAAGATTTGCAAGGAATTAACTGAAAGATATGCAAGGAATTAGATGCAGAAAATGCAGTGAAAACAGAAAGAAATCTAGGTGAAGTTTTTTTTGAAAGGGGAAACACATATGCATGAGACAAATGCAAAAACTCAGAAAATAACACAGGAGAACTTCATCTAGAGATGGTCGGCGACAAAGTCACCTATGTTACAGTATATTGACTTAGGAGTCAAGTGAGATCACTTGATCATAGGCCATACTCATCGTTTAAGCTTAAAATGGGGTTGCCATTTTTTGTTTAAGCATCTTGATGTATTCACATCTTGTCGAGTTGCTTTAACTCATGACTCGGAGTAAAGCTTCTCTAAGATGGAATAACATACCTTGGTTGGTGGTGTTATCCATGTAGTTGAACTTGCGTGGGTTGCTCAAGGTTGATGTAGCTCATCAAGAATTTGGAGCACCACTTGGAATTTGAGTCCATCTACCTACATGGGTTAGTTCTTGCAAGGAAGAGCACTTGTATATCCAAAAATGACAATCATGAAACTCAACATAGAATTTTTTTAAAAGGATATGTTTGAATGGTTTCGTGCTTCCTTGTCTTCAACCACCTTGTGTAGAGACTTGGTGATGTAGAGATTGCTCAAGATATGAGTAGGTTACAATCTCATGGAGTTTGATTCAACCAAGTACCTACATGGGTTAGATAACATGCAAGATACAAATATATCCAAGACATAAGATCTTCATCATAAGAGAAATATCAAGGATTAGTCATAAGCTCATGTCTTGCATGTATCCAATGGAGTTTCTACTCCAAGTTTGAAGCATCAATGATGTTCAATTCTCCTCTTAACCTGCAAAACACTTTCTCATCAAGAGGTTTAGTGAATATATCCGCTAATTGCTTTTTGGTGCGAACATGCTTAAGATCAATGTCTCCCTTAGCAACATGATCTCGAATGAAATGATGACGAACTTCAATATGCTTAGTTCGAGAATGTTGCACAGGATTATGACCAATTTTGATAGCACTTTCATTATCACAAAGCAATGGAACATGTCTCACATATATTCCATAATCTTTAAGAGTTTGGGTCATCCAAAGTAATTGAGCACAACATGAACCAGCGGCAATATATTCAGCTTCGGCGGTGGATAAGGATACTGAGTTTTGTTTCTTGGAGGACCAAGACACAAGAGATCTACCAAGAAATTGACAAGTACCCGAAGTGGACTTTCTATCAACCTTGTCTCCGGCATAGTCCGAGTCGGAATAGCCAACAAGATCGAAAGAGGCCCTCTTAGGATACCAAATGCCAAAATTTGGTGTATGGATTAAGTATCTCACTATCCTTTTCACGGCCTTAAGATGACATTCTTTAGGAGCAGCTTGATATCGTGCACACATGCACACACTTAGCATAATATCGGGACGTGAAGCACATAGATATAACAATGAACCAATCATAGAGCGATAAACCTTTTGATCAACCGGTTCACCATCTTTGGTCAAATCAAGATGTCCACTAGTAGGCATGGGTGTAGACATACCTTTGCATTCTTGCATATTGAACTTCTTGAATAAGTCCTTAGTGTACTTCGTTTGAGAGACAAAAGTACCTTCCTTAGTTTGCTTGATTTGCAACCCAAGAAAGAATTTGAGTTCACTCATCATAGACATCTCAAACTTCTCCGACATTAGCTTCCCAAACTTTTCACTAAAATGAGGGTTAGTTGAACCAAATATAATATCATCAACATAAATTTGGCACACAAAGAGTTCACCATTAACCCTTTTAGTAAAAAGAGTAGAATCAATTTTTCCAATTTCAAAGCCTTTTTCAATAAGGAACTTGGTCAAGCATTTATACCATGCTCTAGGAGCTTGTTTAAGTCCATAAAGAGCTTTGTGAAGTTTGTAAACATGATTGGGTTTCTTAGGATTGACAAAGCCGGGAGGTTGTTTAACATAAACTTCCTCCTCTATTTCACCATTTAGAAAAGCACTTTTAATGTCCATTTGGTACAAGGTGATATCATGGTGATTAGCATAGGCAAGTAAGATGCGAATGGACTAAAGTCTAGCAACGGGGGCGTAAGTCTCACCATAGTCCATACCTTCGACTTGTGTGTAGCCTTGGGCGACGAGACGTGCTTTGTTGCGAACTACTTGTCCATCTTCATCTTGCTTGTTGCGAAACACCCATTTGGTACCGATGATGTTGTGGTTGTTGTCGGGCTTCTCAACCAATGTCCAAACTTGGTTCCTCTCAAAGTTGTGTAGCTCTTCATGCATAGCATTTATCCAATCCGGATCTTCTAATGCTTCTTCGACCTTCATATGTTCAATGCTAGAGATGAAAGAATAGTTTTCAAAAAAGTTAGCTAAATGAGTTTTAGAGCGAGTGATTCTCCCGGTTTGAATATCATTGTAGATTTGCTCTACGGGATGGTCTTTAGCAATTCTTGCTCGAACTCGTGAAAGCTTTTGCTTGGATCTTTGTTGAACATCTTCTTCATCATGTTCTTCTTCTTGGCCTTCTTCATTGTTGGCGTTGTCGTTCTCTTGTCGTGGTGGAGAAGGAGGTCATTGACGTTCATCTTGATGCACTTCCTCGTTTCCTTCATCTTGGTGTGTCCCACTTGTGGATGCTTCCGTATCAACTCTTGGTTCACCTTGTCGTGAAGTAGAAGCTTCCACTTGGACAGACGAGGTACTCTCCTTCACCTCTGTTGGATGGACCTTGCCAATAGACAAGTCTTGGATTGCTTCCGAAGGATCTTTGTCTCCTACATCAATTGGCAATTGCTCTACTTGAGAGCCATTAGATTCATCAAACTTCACATCTACCGTCTCTTCAACCTTTCGGGTGAAACTGTTGTAGACACGGTAAGTGTGAGAGTTTGAGCCATAACCTAGTAGGAAACCTTCATGAGACTTAGGAGCAAATTTAGAATGACGATGCTTATCAAGAATGTAGCACTTTGAGCCGAATACTCGAAATTATCCAACTTGGGGTTTGTTACCGGTGAGTAGCTCATATGCCGTCTTGCCGAGTAGCTTGTGAAGATACAAGCGATTTGTTGCATGACAAGCTGTCTCAACCGCTTCTGCCCAAAAGTGCTTCGGCGTCTTGTACTCATCAAGCATCGTTCTCGCCATTTCGATGAGCGTTCGGTTCTTCCTCTCAACAACTCCATTTTGTTGAGGTGTGTACGTAGCTGAGAACTCGTGTGAAATCCCTTCTTCGTCAAGAAAGGTGTCCACATTTGCATTCTTGAACTCCGTTCCGTTGTCGCTGCGAACCTTCTTGATCTTCACTTCAAATTGGTTTTGGGCCTTCCTAGCGAAGTTTTTGAAGATCTTCTGAACCTGCGATTTATCATCAAGAAAGAACACCCATGTAAATCTTGAAAAATCATCAACTATAACTAGACCAAAAGAATTTCCACCGAGGCTCTTGTAAGAGTTGGGACCAAAGAGATCCATGTGAAGTAGCTCGAGTGGCCTCTTTGTGGTCATGATGTTCTTCACGGGATGCCTTCCTCCAACCTGTTTACCTGCTTGACAAGCACTGCAAAGTCTATTCTTATCAAATATGACATCATTAACTCCAAGGATATGATTTCCCTTAATAAGCTTGTCAAGGTTTCGCATACCAACATGACCTAATCGTCTATGCCATAACCATCCTTTTGAGGATTTAGCAATGAAGAAAGTTTTAGGTTGAGCCTTTTTAGTGAAATCAACAATGTATAGATCACCTCTACGCACACCGGTAAAGACCATTTTATGATTGTCTCGACAAAACACTTGGCAATCTACTTCAGTAAATAGGACATTGAAACCGAAATCAGCAAGTCTAGATACTGAAAGTAAGTTGTAACCAAGAGATTCAACGAGCATAACATTTTGTATGGAGCTATCATGTGATATGGCCACCTTACCGAGGCCAACCACCTTACCCTTTGAGTTGTCACCGAAAGTGACATACTTTCGAGGACTATCATTATCAGCAAGCTCACGAAACATGTCCTTATCTCCGCTCATGTGATCGGTACATCCACTATCAAGAACCCATTCCTTTCCTCCTGACATATATCCCCGAAGATTTGCCATAAGACCAAAATGTCTCATTGCATCATCAAGATCGAAGCCACTATCATCATCCTCATCATAGTATCCATGTTCAACATCGTCATGTGGTGGATCAAATCCTAGAGAGGGTGATTCGTTAGAGTGATTTTGACAATGATCTTGTCTATGAATTTTTATAGCTTCGGAAATAATATCACTAATAATACCAACATTTCCTTTGGCACGCATAAGGTTTGTGAGCTCAAATAGACGATCACCAAACATAGGATCACTAGTATTCATCTTACTCAAGGCAATAGACTTATGGAGAATTTCATCTAGATTTTTCAAGGAATAATCTGGAAATCGTTCCTCAAGAAATTTCCATATGGTGTAGGCACACTTAAAAGT
Source organism: Triticum aestivum (assembly GCF_018294505.1). Classification (NCBI taxonomy): domain Eukaryota; kingdom Viridiplantae; phylum Streptophyta; class Magnoliopsida; order Poales; family Poaceae; genus Triticum; species Triticum aestivum. The sequence continues at coordinate 663,191,377 of NC_057798.1, read as the reverse complement.
AGGCAAACATCCAATCAAGTTTCTAGGCAATCCTCTAATGATAAGTTCGGCAGTTCTAAGATTCCTAACCATGTCAATTGACTCATCATGTGGGAGCGACTACGTTTCGCCACAAGGGGAACATGTTTCCCTATCGGAACCATCAGGCTTCCTTGAGAGAAGCTCTGGTTTGTAAGAGGTTTGTAATAAAGTTTGGCCCAAATTGGCAATGTTTTTACCACGACATATATGTGTGCAAGGACGTGACACCATGCCACCTTTGATGACTTTCTGGTGAGTTTTGGATTTTATGGGGATTTAAAACCCAAGATTCCAAATGTTTGAAGACGAGCCAGGACGCCAGTACGGTTGTAATTCATTCACATTCCTGGCATGGACCTAATTAAACATGCACCCAAGGACACATGCATGTACAATTTTTCTGGCCATTTTGGTGAACTTGAGCATGTATTTGTAGTTCAGATTTGAATTATGGACATTAAATGCCTAGGAAACTCAATTAGTGTATATATAAACAGGCCAAACGAACCCTGAATAAGTTTAAATTTCAGCATGGATATCATGTAGTTCCATGTTGCCCGTAGAAGAAAATACAAGGCAAAAAGAGGCCGTGATTATGTTTCGACAACAAGGGGAACATGTTTCCCTATCGGAACCACAAGGCTTCTAGTTGAGAGAAAGCTCCGTTTGTAAGAGGTTTGTAATAAAGCTTGGCCCAGATTGGCAATGTTTTTACCACGACATATATGTGCCATGACGTGACACACAATGCCACCTTTGATGACTTTCTGGTGAGTTTTGGATTTTATGGGGATTTAAAACCCGAGATTCCTAATGTTTGAGGATGAGCAAGGATGCCGGTACGGTTTCCCTATCGGAACCACAAGGCTTTTTGTTGAGAGAAGCTCCGATTTGTAAGAGGTTCGTAATGCAGGTGAAATGATGATATATAGCATGCCAACTTTCAACCATTTCAGAGTTCATTTGAAGTGCTTTTCAATTTCAGGGTCATTTAGCTCAAAAAATCAGTAAATGCATGAAAAATACCAAATGAAGTCAGGAAGGGTTGAAAATTGATTATGTGGCTTTGAATGGTGCATTTTGAACACATAAAAAGTCTGGAGTTCAAATAAGTTCAAAAAAGTGAAATCCCTTTGTAACAGATGAGTTTTCGTTCGAAACCCTGATACTTCGAAAGAGATTGTCCATTCTGCACACGAAGTGCATCCAATTTTTGCCGTAACCCTCTCAACTTTTTAGAACATGCTATGTGGGTGAAATTATGATACCATGCCAACTTTCAACCTTTTTAGAGTTCATTTGAGGTTTGTAAAAAGCTTGGCCAAATTGGACAGTTTTTTACCATGACATATATGTGCCATGACGTGACACCATGCCAACTTTCATCACTTGACACCATGCTGTAGGACCTTGAGAAGAGGTGTCTAGAGGGGGGGGTGATTAGACACTAAGTACCAAAGTTGCAGTTTTTAAGTTTCTTTCAAGTTTGAGTGGAGTTTAGGCACAAGTTTAACATTCACAACATATAGCAAGCAAGCATGCAAAGAGTATATGAGCAGTGGAAAATAAAGCATGCAACTTGCAAGAATGTAAAGGGAAGGGATTGGAGGATTCAAACGCAATTGGAGACACGGATGTTTTTGGCGTGGTTCCGGTAGGTGGTGCTATCGTACATCCACGTTGATGGAGACTTCAACCCACGAAGGGTAACGGTTGCGCGAGTCCACGGAGGGCTCCACCCACGAAGGGTCCACGAAGAAGCAACCTTGTCTATCCCACCATGGCCTTCGCCCACGAAGGACTTGCCTCACTAGCGGTAGATCTTCACGAAGTAGACGATCTCCTTGCCCTTACAAACTCCTTGGTTCAACTCCACAATCTTTGTCGGTGGCTCCCAAGTGACACCTAGCCAATCTAGGAGACACCACTCTCCAAGAAGTAACAAATGGTGCGTTGATGATGAACTCCTTGCTCTTGTGCTTCAAATGATAGTCTCCCCAACACTCAATTCTCTCTCATAGGATTTGGATCTGGTGGAAAGAGGGTTTGAGTGGAAAGCAACTTGGGGAAGGCTAGAGATCAAGATTCATATGGTAGGAATGGAATATCTTGGCCTCAACACATGAGTAGGTAGTTCTCTCTCAGAAATAGGATGATGGAAGTGTAGGTTCAGTCTGATGGCTCTCTCCACGAATGAAGAGGAGGTGGAGGGGTATATATAGCCTCCACACAAAATCTAACCGTTACACACAATCTACCAAACTCAGTGGGACCGAATCGTTAAACTCGGTCAGACGGATTTAGCAAATAATGTGACCGTTAGGGTTTTCGGTGGGACCGGAATGCAACTTGGTGGGACCGATTCGGTTAGGGTTAGGGCATAACGTAATGTCGGTAAGACCGATTACACAAACTCGGTGGGACCGATTTTGGTAATAAGCTTTCTAGAGAGTTGGTCAGGCAAACTCGGTTTGACCAATTATCCAACTCGGTGGGACCGAGTTTGATAATAAGTTAACCAGAGAGTTTGCATTGTAATCTCGGTAGTACCGATTACTCAAACTCGGTGAGACCGGTTTTGATAATGGACATGCACAGAGAGATTACAATCCCATCTCGGTGAGACCGAGATCCCTATCGGTGAGACCGATTTGCCTAGGGTTTGTGGCAGTGGCTAAGACATCCAAACTCGGTGGCGCCGGATAGAAAGAATCAGTGGGGCCGAGTTTGACTTTAGGTTTAGGACATATGTGTGGAAGTGGGAAAGCAGTTGAGGGTATTTGGAGCATATCACTAAGCACTTGAAGCAAGAGGCTCATTAAGCAACACCTCATCCCTCCTTGATAGTATTGGCTTTTCCTATAGACTCAATGTGATCTTGGATCACTAAAATGTAAAATGAAGAGTCTTGAGCTTGAAGCTTGAGCCAATCCTTTGTCCTTAGCATCTTGAAGGAGTTCCCACATCCTTTAGTCCATGCCACTCCATTGTTGAACTTATCTGAAACATACTAGATAAAAGTGTTAGTCCAACAAGAGATATGTTGTCATTAATTACCAAAACCACCTAGGGAGCACTTGTGCTTTCACATGCCAACTTACATGTATAATTTTTCTAGCCATTTTGTTGAACTGGAGCATGTATTTGAAGTTCAGATTTGAATTATGGACATTAAATGCCTAGGAAACTCAATTAGTGTATAAAAAGGTCAAACGAAAGCCGTGTGCCTACCAAACTGTGGCCGATGCCGCCCGCGATCTGAGTCGTGCGTTCTGATTGGCCAGAACCCAAACCTCACGGATCGTACGTCTGCACCATTGGATGCTCCCAAATCGAACAACAACCCTCAACCCTTTCAATAGCACATGCAGTACATGGGTAAGCACTGTGCACATGTGTCGTCTAGCCCACACTTCCTTCTCTTGTACGTTTTCTAAACAGGCTACCATTTCCCGCCACTCCTCTCATCGGTTTCCCACCCTTTCTCCCACCGGTTTCCCGCTTCCAGTGTCAGTGCTCATTGAAGGCTAGGCGGCAACACACCAGCCATCGCACACAGTTTCTAAAAGAAAAAATGTGCATGATAGGAGGGAGTAGGTCCCATAGGGTGACCAACGTGAGCAAAATGGTGCAGGTACTGGCTTAACCATGTGCGATGCAAGTGCGCTATAAAATCAGCACGACTGCGCAAGCGCGAGCAAATGGTGGAGGTACTGGTTTAACAGTGTGCGATGCAAGTGCGCTGTGAAATCACCACGACTGCGGAAGCGCGAGCAAAATGGTGCAGGTACTAGCTTAACCATGTGCGATGCAAGTGTGCTATGAAATCACCACGACTGCGCAAGCGCGAGCAAATGGTGGAGGTACTAGTTTAACCATGTGTGATGCAAGTGCGTTGTGAAATCACCATGACTGCGCAAGCGCGAGCAAAATGGTGCAGGTACTGGCTTAACCGTGTGCGATGCAAGTGCGCTATGAAATCACCACGACTGCGCGATCTTGGCCACTCCCGCCCCGCATCAATTCCTTTATCCAAATTTTAGTAGCCGTCGTACTTCAACCGTCGCCCACACTCCTCCAGCATCGACCTTATAGTAAAATTGCAGTAGCCGAGGCATTTGAATCGTCGCCCTCCCTCGTCCACCACCATCTCCGCCCACCATTACTAAAAATTTCAGTAGCCGCGGCGTATCCTCAAACACCACAACCCCCCCCCCCCCCACCACCACCACAGTCCCCCACCCGCCCCTCCCCCTGGGACCCTATCTCGCAGCTGGCGCCGCCGCCAACCCATGCCGGTCTGCCCATTCCTCCTAGCTTAGATAATAAACTTCAGGTTACCCAGCAATTCCCATACTGTCGCCCCACTCCCCTGAGTTTTTAGATGAGGCCTGCGGTGTCCCTCTCCGCCAAATCCACATCCCCTTCTCCAGAATGCCGCAGTCGAAGCTCGACCACGTATCCCAGGGAGCCCGACGAGCGTTCGACCAAGAAGTGGTTTATCATGGCCTCTTCGTCGGACGTTGGCGAGGTGGCCGCCGTTCGTCCCAACCTGTCGATCCCGGAGCAACACATCACCACGGAAGCCGGCGAAGACGTTGACTAATGTCGAAGGCTTCATGTCAGCGGGCTTGCATATTACTGTATCTCGGGAAAGCTGGCTACGACATCAAGCTAGTCGACAGCGATGGCTTCACGCGGGCCATGTCACAAGTTACGTGGTCCATCCCCAACCCCTCTGGTTCAACCACCGTAGATCTCTTCGACGACCTTGCCGTTGATCTCCTCCGCCATGTGGTCAAGGATTTGCGATCCTTATACGCCATCGAGCCCATTTTGTCATTTCTGAAGGACACGTTCTACGGCGGCGGCTTGGAATCCTCAATTGCCAAGTCAGATCTCATCGACCACAACCACAAGGAGGGCACCCACAAAGGTTCTTCCACCATGGGTCTGTGCTCTTCCAACTGGAAGGATCCGGTCCATGAAATGTGAGTCAACATCCTATCAGCAAACCTTACCTTTTCTAGCTTGCCAACCCGTACCCTTTGTTGTAGTAGCATTTGTCGTGCGGTGCTATAACTGTGCCCTATTTAATTATTTCAGTTATGCAAAAATGTATTGTTTAATAGGGCTATGTGATGTTTAAGTATGAATTGTCCACTTCAGTTTCACGAATGGCTATATTTGGTTGCTTATAGTGAGTAGATGCCTTGTTTATCTGTGTTAGGTTGTTAGGTTGGTTGCAGTGAGCATTTGTCCAGCTATCAAGCCGATGCCTTATTTATATGCATTTTGTCTTAGTTTGGTTGCAGTGAGCATTTTTCCATTTATCAAGCATATGCCTTGTTTATCTGTAGTTTGGTTGTCAGGTTGCTTTTTTTAGCATTTGTCCAGTTTTCAAGCAGATGCCTTGTTTATCGGTATTTGCTTGTTAGATTGGTTGCAGTGAGCATTTGTCTAGTTTTCAAGCATATGCCCTGTTTATCTATATTTGCTTGTTAGGTTGGTTCCAGTGAGACTCTGTCCAAGTTTTCAATGGCTATATTTGGTTGTTATACTGATCATTTATGCCTTGTTTATTTAAGTCATTCATTATGTGCAAGTCGGAACTGTGCCGCTCGACTGCATCAATACCAGTTTGAACGGCTATATTTGGTTCCATTATGCCTGGTGTAGTTAACACATGCCTTTTATTTCAGCTTTACACATTTATCAAGTGATGTTTAAGCATTACCTACGTTCTATTCATTCTCAACAATACCAGTTTGAATTGCAATATTTGATGGTTGTTAAGCCCGCTGTCGGTAACATTGCCTTCCATTTTATATATGATTTAACAGCATGCTGAAACCAACACATTCAAGCTATCATTTGAAGATGATATTGTTTACCTTTGCTATATTTGTTTGATGTTAACGTTGCCATACTTATCATGCCTTTCCACTACTTATCCAGGACAACAACGGGAGTGGCCACCATTTTCCGCCGAGGTTAGCTTCATCCCTCGGCTTGTACTCCCCCGTCGTTCCATAATGTAGTGCATATAGATCCAGGCATGGACACTTGTTAGCTTCTAATATTGACTTGTTGCTTGTAGGTACATATGCCCTTGGCAAGGATCCACGCATCGACCCTTTTTGCGTATGGGGCAATGAGATATTCATGAACAAGTATCAAGTGAGGAAATTGATAATGATTATTAGCAAAAAGATATGAATGGTGGCAAACAAATTATTTGTTTATGCTCTATCCAACACAAAAGTGAGCTGTAGGATGGTAACTACAAACTCTGCAGCCTTCTCCTTTTACTGCCCATAATGAGTCGTTAGACAACAATGTCTGAATCTTTTTCATTCGCAGCGGTTCCCGAAGCAGTTCACTCAAGATTACCTCGCAAAGTACATGATTGGTGGACACACAATGAAGGTTAAAGTATTTCATCCAGACTACAATGAGCATCGAGAAATCGTAATGAAGACAGTGAAGGATGGACGGGCAGTCATCACAAGGGGTTGACCTAGAGTCGTGCGCGCATTACACATGGAGGAGGGTACGTATAACCATATTTGCTCGCTTGCCGATCGCACACGACCTCATTTTGCCGAGCGTGTGTGCCAGGAGGGCATATCCCCGACGGTTTCTGGGTCATATGGGAAAGGCCCTCTATCGTCCACACTCACTTGATGACGGTTCCAAATGCCGTCGCAGAAAGGGGTTTAAAACCGTTTGTATAGCACCGACGCGTACCAGTGGTGGGGCTCGGTTAAGCTTATATGCTAGAGATCTTTGCCCATGATACATGAGAGGAAGGAGAGGGAGAGAGATGACATTGAGCAATTTTTCTAACCCTAGCTCCCATGGCATACGGTGGCACATGAGAAAAGAAGGGGCAGAGGATGAGAGACATAAGAGAGAGAGAAGATGGGTACATAATTCAGCTACACTTCAAGGTAAATCTGAAAAATTACTAGCATCTCCCCATGCTGATGGGTCCTATTCCTTGGTTTCACATCTAAAGGCCCAGAAGGTCTCGGCGCACTCGCACGAGATATGCTCTCACCATCCTTGCTCCCCTGAGGTTTTCTTGGTAGATTTTCTCCCTAGCACCCAGATGTGGAAAGATAATGTATATTTGCATGCAACATTGCTGCCATGAGTACCACCACCCCACGATGAGCTTAGCTATTTGCATCATTTCACAGTTGGGTGGTGTGCAGTTTCAAATTTTCAACCACCAACTACCCCACGAGCGACGAGTCGAAATGACCGCTACGTGGGCCGAACTGATTAATGGTGCAACATAGCCATATCAGTCGAGCAGAGATAGACTACACCATCTGAATGATTATAAAATCTGACCGTAGGCCCACCCCGATGATTTGGGAAGAGGCAACTGCTAATGACCAATCGAGACAGTCCTTGCTTCATTTTGAAGCGCGTTGGCTGGGAGAAAATAATGTTGTGGAATTCCAAAAAATGCTTCCTTTTCTAAACTGAAGAATCTGGAATTTTTTATGACAAACATTAACAACTGTTTCACATGCGTGCAAAATTTCTCCATGAAATGACATTCGTGAAGGTCTCGGCAAAAAATAATTCAATGCTCCAAAAAGAGTGTTTTTGGAAGCATTTTGGATAACACTTTGCATTCGGTTTATTCAATTTATATGGCTTTGTTGTACTTTTTTTTGTTTGTATAGTATCTTTGGTAAATACGATACAAAATTTAAATATGGTCCAATTTTGGTATGGTTTCGGTATATACCATAATAACCAAAGTTGATGCGAATTTAAAAATGACATAATAACATTTGCAAATTAAGGACTCGAAACACATACACTTTTTTTTATAGAAAACCTTTATAAGTACTCCATCCATTCCTAAATATAAGTCTTTTTAGACATTTCAAATGGACTACAACATACAGATGTATGCAGACATATTCTAGAGTGTAGATTCACTCATTTTTCTCCGTGTGTAGTCACTTGTTGGAATCTCTAAAAAAAACTTATATTTAGGACGGAGGGAGTATATATGCATGCGTGGATTCATGCCTTGATGATTGTCCGTGCATGCAAATGTGCAATGTATACTTTGCTTTGCTTATAGACGTGCTTAGTATTTTTTGCAAGAAACAAATGACTACGTTATAAGAAAAATGAACATGCTTAGCAGGACTCTGACTCATGCAAAAAAAAGTTTACTAACATGATCTTTTGGGCCTAACTGACTAAGTATGGCTGGTTGCTAAAGAAATATAAATAGTTTTTTTAATTTGTTTAACCGTTCGTTTTTTTGTATATACAAAAAACTAAATTTCAAAAATGGTAAGGAAATTTCGTTCCATACATAAAACCAAAAACAATAATAACCACATAAATGGTTCGGTTTGTTTTATCTCGGTATGATTTGTTGGTTTAATTTTAATGCACCGTGTGAATTCTGGAGCATCAATTTTGTTTTTTCTCCCGAGACTCCCCTTAATGTCATTCCATCAGGAAAATTAGCACGCGTGTGAAACGCACATCAATATTTGTAGCAAAAAAAGAAAAATCAGAATTCTTAAATTTGTGTAGTAATATTTTTTCGGATTTTACTGTAAAAAAACGGTGCATATGGGCTCGAGCTCACAAGAGCATTTTCGCATTTATCTCATTTTCCCTCTAATAAAAAGAAAAAAAAATAGGTTTAAAGATTTTAGGGCCCATTTTCCCCTCCGGGGGCCCGTCTACCTTTAGACGGCCTGGAGCCCGACGGGCCGGCCGTCGATTGATGTAGATCCGCGAAGGTGAGGGGTACAAAGCAGCCGAACCCGTGCGTCTCACCCTCTCCCACGAACCCTAGCTAGGCTCTTCACATCGGCGGCGGCGGCAGCGAAGAAGAAGAAGAGAAGAAGAAGAAAGATGATCTACGACGTGAACTCCCCCCTGTTCCGCTCCTTCCTCAGCCAGAAGGGCGGCGCGTCCTCCGACAAGAGGTAAACTCTCCCCTTCACAGCCCCGTCTCATCCCCTGCAGATCTGTTCTGCCAGTTTCCCCCTTCACGAGCGACTAATTCGTGCTAATCGGTGCGGCGTGAATACCCCGTGGTTGTTCTTGTTCTCGATTCGTGCCGGTTCCCTCATCAAAAGATTTGTGGATGTATTCGCTGTTCTTTGCCGTAGAAAATATCCCTTGAGGCCGTCTGGTTAGGGGCTCAACGAGAGGCGTTTGTTCGATTAGATTGGTTCACATGGATGTGCGGGTTGATCGATAGAGAAGTCATGTCTTGTGTGGGCTGCTTGCGCAAGCAAAAAAGGCTAATCATAAATGAGCACACAAGAAACTACTTCTTGCTGCCTTCCTATATTTTACTGAAGGGAAAATTGGTAGTCAGAAGAAAATTGGAGACGTGGAGGTTCTTAGTGCTTGCAATCTGCAGCAACTTTTTCTTATTCGACATTTCAGATAAATTGCTTCAACATTTTACATGAAAATGGTTGGATTTGAATCATTTGGTGATTGTAGTAGGTGGTCAAATTGTCTTGCAAACAAAAATAACTGTTTACTTGTAAGAGCATGTGCAGCCTTACTAATGAACTAAACACCGTGGATGCTCAAAGATTGTAAAGCTTGTTTAATACTCCCTCAGTTCCATAATGTAAGACGTTTCAAGTAGGCATGTGTTATCTTAATATTATTGTGGTGGTCTTAAGTTACGGTGGAAAGCTTATTTGATATTCTTGGATGGTAAGCTCTCGAGTAGGAGCTAGAGAGTACTCTTGTAAGTGTTTTCTCTGCTCTTATTTGAATATGAAGCAACAGGTAACTCACCAACATCCTATTGTTATACTATATTGAGTGCCATAACCTCGCTGTTGGAGAATTGCTGAGAAACTAACAAATTCGTGACTTTATCTGAGGGGCTGTGTACTAAATAAACACCCATGGTAGTTCTGTGATTGATGGTATTAGCTCAATGAAATGTGCATGTGCCTTTGGTAGTGTACACTTGGTTAACCCACATGGCAGTTTATATGGCTACAAACATGCAATGGCAGAAAGCTGTTTGTACGCAGGAAACTGAGCTTGTTCTTATCGATTAATCATCAGTTACACACTTGTGTTCCCTAATTTTTAACTGGGTCATTGTTTAGGTGTTCTTTTTACGCTTTGCACTATCGAGCTGTTGGGAAATGCATTTCTGAAAGACCCATTTGCATCAAACTTTCATGACTCCCAAAATGCAGTAAATTTGATGAGCGCTGGATTCAATCGACTAACTCCCTTCGCTTTGTTGATGGCAGGAAAATGGAAGAGCAGAAGCCGAAAGACCAGAGGTTCAAGGCCAACGAGAACAAGCCTGTAATGAACGAATGAGCATCGCCTGGACAGTCCGGTGCCTGCAAGGCCTAGCTGCCAATCATGTGACACTCCTATGTTAAAATGAGTGGTGTGAACATCTGCTTGGTCGTTCTGAAAACTATCCAAGTATCCAGTACTGTGTTTTAAGTTCCTATATATCTGAACTGCATGCCTGGAATGATAAATTAGGAGATTTTATCTTGTGATGTCTTCTCATGGAGCATTCAAGTTTTGGAATCCACTTCCAGTTCCATATGGTGATTTATGGAGCACCTTCTTTGCTGTCTATGCTATTTCTCACATTTCTTCCTTTGCGAATCAAGCTATTACTCGCGTTCTGTCTCTTAATATATACCTATTCTTCATCTGCACTCGGTAGCCTTATGCTTATCTCAGGGTAGATGTACTGATGAAGTTCAGAACTGGTCAAGTTGTAACATTGCAGGTTCAGAAAATCAATGCAAAATACAAAAATAAACTAGGTTCTTCTGTTCAACTTTGCTACTCTTGCTTTGAAGTGGCAATATATCATGGTCTCAGAGGAGCGAAACGGAGCATCTGCGGCAATGGCCTTGAACTCGCTCATGCTGTTATGTTCTCGATTCCACCACCAGCAGCTGATGGCTGCATTTACTGCACCTTGGCCAACTGCTAGAGACCTTTCGGCCTTTGGGTGATCCATCTTAGCATCATCCTTATCATCACTTCCAGCTTCTTTGTTGGGCTCTACGGGTGGGGCACTGTGATGCTCGAATATGAATCATCATTAGATTTCTTATCAGCAGACACATCAGCTGGTTATTGTTTCGGTGGTTTTGAACCATCATAATCTAGCAGAATTACCTCGACCTGGAATCCAGGTGACGGCAATTTTGTCTGGATGAAATAATAAGTCTGTTAGTCTGAACAAAGTAAGAGCAACTCGGTAACCTCAAGATAATGACTCGTCATTGCGCGATGTATTTTCTTCACTCACTGGTAGCCATTTCCGTCCACACCGAAAAAAATAAACCAAGCATCAGTTACCTTATCAAAATCAGTTGGATTCAATGTCACTTTGTTCTCCATCATCATTGTATTTATCCAACTGAAAAGAGGTAATATCACTGGTAGTCACACAACTTGCATTGAACGTGCAGTTTAGTGCTACAACTTGCAAAATACGTCTTTTTGTTAGCTAACTTGCGTTTCAGTGCAGATACGGTCACTCCATGTGTATTCGGCGCTCGCGTGGCATGCCACGTCTGCATGGGGCCACTGTCAGCGGCCGAAGACGCTCTGGAGCAACCAGTGCGTGGTAAACTTGCACGGACCCCCCTGAACTTGTTATTATTTCCGCAAAAAAGTCCCTAGAATGGCGGGAACAGGCAACCCGTGCATATTTGCTTTCGGCACCCCAAACTCGCTGGTCGTTCAGTTTGACTCCCCGCTGCTTCATCTCCGGATCAAACGGAGGCGAAGGCGGCGGCGCATCACGGCGGCCGTCGTTGGAGGAGATGACTTAACCACGTCGCCGACGTCCGGACGAAGCAGCGCCCTCGTATGGTACGTCCGCCCCCTCGTTGCTCTAGTCTGGTTTCTTTTTGCTGATTCCGGCCGTCTTGTTTGTGCCGCCATCTTCGTTGTGCCCTGTTTGGTCCGATTCTGCTCCCTTAAGGTTCTTACCAGATGTTGGATGGCGCTAGGGTTCAGCTCCCCTGTACGCATTAGATTAGAAAGTCAAGCTCCCATGTTCGCAAATTGACCTAGGGTTTAGGAAGGGGTTATGAAAGGAGGCAGCTTTATGTGTGTGTAAAAGTCCGATAAAATCGTTGTTTCGGTATGGTTTATGATATGATCCTGATTGTTTGCATTATGTAGTCAAATATGTGTGATGTTTCTGAGATGGATTTTATGTTGTTTGTACTGTGAATATCTGAAAAAAAACAGTAAACTGAATTTTCTTCGCACTGAAGGCGTGTACTCTGAGTTTGACACTGAAATTGCTATGTGCGAATTGTGTGCTGAATTTTTAGGGAGAATGAGCAGCTGTATGTATAATGTGTTAACTGAATGTCAATTCCTTCTATACTTTTGTTGTACTGATTTAGTTCTTAATAGTATATTTTGTTCATTACATTTGATGTACGCTGTTTACTGAATTTTTATTATTTTAACAATGCAGGTGATTTTGATGGGTTGTTTACTGTTGAGATACACCACAATGGGTTTTTTTGTGGGAGTGAGAGCAACAAACATGGATTACCAGGTTGACTGTGGCAAAATTCAGTTGAAACCTGTGCCAAAATACTGTCCAAAAATTCAGATTTTTGTCTTATTTTCATTGTTCAATTCTGTACAAAGTTGTGCCAAAACACTGTGCCAAAATTCAGTTGAAAACTGTGGCAAAATTCAGTTGAAACCTGTGCCAAAACTGTCCAAAAATTCACTAAACGTTCTGGCAAAATTCACAACATGTAATACATGTACATCCAAAAAAAAGTGGCATGAGATTCGAACCCAGGACCTGCCAATATTACTTGACACCGTATAGCCAGTTGGGTAATGAGAAGATTCAGCTCAAATCTGTCCACCCACATCTTTTTTATAGCAATCACTGTTATCTCTATGCCTGACAGACAGATTCAGGGGGGTCCGTGCAAGTTTACCACGCGCTGGTTGCTCCGAGCGTCTTCAGTCACTGACAGAGGCCCCATGCATACGTGGCATGCCTCGCAAGTGCCAAATACGCATGGAGTGACCGTATCTGCACCGAAACGCAAGTTAGCTGACCAAAAAGACGTATTTTGCAAGGTGTAGCACTAAACTGCACTGCACATCCAATGCAAGTTGTGTGACTACCGGTGATATTACCTCAACTGAAAATGACTGGTGAAAGTGTACCATATGATTTAAGATCAATTTATATACAGTTTCCTTTGATGTACTCCCTTGCGTCCCACAATATACATTTGTGCAAGAAAATTCGCACCAATAAAGGACCAAGGACAAGAAGCAAGATATTTCCCTAAAGGAATGATACATCATCTGGAATCTTGAAATAACCAGCTACCTCTGCTAATGACCTAGGCAACGAGAAAACCATAAGTCCCTTCCTTGGTACACTAAACCAGAAATCTTCTGGCTGAAAATGGGTTGAAATCGAGTTTCCAGATGAGGGCACAAAGGAATGACTTCCCACACATTTACAGTAAGAAAGCAAGATCTTCCCTCATATCATAGTTAGCAGTGAAACAAGAGAGCTTGAATAAGAGCGTTTTGTTTTAGAGAAACAACAATATAAATGAAACAAAGAAAAAAGGCAAATGAAGACATAACAAAGTACTCCCTCCGTTCGGAATTACTTGTCGCGAAAATGGATGTATCTAAAATTAAAATACGTCTAGATACATCCATTTCTGCGACAAGTAATTCCGAACGGAGGGAGTAGGACGCAGAAGTAGCTACCACACAAGTTCCAGATCTGATTTCTTTATAGCATTGCTCTCTTGTTTAGTTTCAGTAATGCAAAGTCTATAGAAACACGAAAGACAAATAAGGTGGTTATTCACTAGATTTCGAAAGTATCATGCTTTCTAAATCTCGAGAGAGGTCCTGAATAAGATGGAACATCATAATTGGTAATCTCAATCTAACATAATTTCTGATGCCATTTTTCATAGACTCCACTGGTTTCCAAAATTTGACTGTTCTATTTACTACAGTAGCCATCCTGCCGCACCGCCTTTTGACTTTAGGACAGTCAACCAGGCCAAAGGGCTATCGTCGCCGGTGATGGCACTCTTGAAATCCCTGGTAGTGCTCGATTCCCTCAACACTAGTTGGACCAACCATACTTGGGATGATCGTCTTGTAATTGAGTACGATCTAACTGTATCAAGGAACCACCTGTTGCGGACACTGTAATAACAACTGAGGTGCAGTGGCCACCCTCATACTTGGCAGAAAATTTTGGAAAATTGCTAGAGGCGGCCGACCAAGCAGATGTGACATTTGAGGGTGAAGATGAGATTTTTCCATCATATAGGATTGTGCTCGCAACACGGTCTCCAGTCTTTAAAGTGTTCGCACATGAACGTGTCACCGTGTACCCTCGACACCGGGGGAGATGCACCACAACTTACATCGAAGGAGGCCCGGCTGGAGGCTTGGTACACAAGCAATCTGGCAGGCGCTTTTGAAGGCCCGAAACCCCACATACCCGGGAGGGACCCCGTCAGGACGCGCGGCGGCTATGGGCTGCCCTAGGTCGACTGATCGCCCCTAGGGCCTTGTTGATCGCCACCCCGCAACAAGAAGAATGAACGAAGAACAAGGAAGAAGAACGACAAAGGAGAAGAAAAAGGTAAAGGTAAAAAGTGGTGGAAGATTGATCGATTGTGTTTTGTTTAATCGGCCGTCACGTATCATCTATTTATGAGATGGCTGGACTTCCCATACAAGGAAAGGACTCCAAATCATGTCCAAATATTTTCAAAATTAACTGAACTCGGATTTAGGTAAGTCTCATATAGCAGTTCGGTTTTTGGATCTCATAGGCTACAAACTACCTGGGATGAAGATGAGCCCAAAAGAAAATTTAGTCATTTCGACGAGGTAGACACATTTCATGTTGAACTCTTTTTGGTTTGAGGTTATCTTCAAGGCTGAATCGCTCCCGTAATTATCAGATCCGTGGAGATGCACGATTTCGGTTCGGACCGGACTGTCCGCTCGACCGGACCAGACTGTTCAGTTACAACGGAAGGTTTTGGCGTGTTTTGCGACCCGGACTTGACAGCCTGTCTCAGTTTCCGGACAGTCCGGTCGCGACATGATGTTTTGGGCATGTGGTCATCTCCATAGTTTCTGCAGTATTGCACTGTTTTGGCTACAACTTTTACATATGACCTTGGATTGAGACGATTTAAATATCAAAATTGACTGCTTCGACGAGATAAAGACAATCCATGTAGAACATTTTCTCTTGGGAGGCCGTATTGAAGGCATAATCAGCCGAACAGTACTTTGAATACAAAATCTTAGTACTTCGAGCACAACTTCGGCCCTTGAGATGAGATCGGATGGCGATGATCCAAACTTCAAAGATGTTCATGTCGACAATACGAAACTATTTCGTGTAAAGCACATTTTCATTTGAGGCAATCTTAATCATGTTTTCTGCCGTGCCAAAAACTGGTGTGAACACAAAGCAGAGCTCTATGGGCCGATGAGACGCAAGTGTGGACAGAACATCAGGTCGAAGACATGCAGCAGATGGTAAAGCACTTGTGGCTGCAGATCAGTTTGCGATGAAAGGATGAAGATGATGTGTGAAGACATTCTTTGTAAAATTCTTGATGTTGAGACTAGCTGATCAGCATCACTGCTGCAGGATCAAAGATGCTTGTGTGGAACTTATCATGTCTTCAAATAGAATGGATGATGTGTTGGCAAGCCAAGGGTATGCGCACTTGAAAAAAAAAATCATGCCATATGCTGTCTCAACAGATATCTTGGAGAGAGTTAATGAAGTTTCTCAAATTTTAGTGTGCTCACGCTGGGTAAAAATATTTAGCTTAGTTAACATGTAGCCACCTAAGATGAAGTAGTCTTATATATGCTTTACTTTCCACTTTCTAGAGGTCATTTTGAGAAGACTACATCTGTAGATATATATGTTGGAAAAGTCTTGGAAATTTTAGTATACTCATCTTGGTTTCTTGTGTTAGCTTCCGCAAGTTACTCATCAATATGTAGCCACGTGAATTGAGCTTGTCATGTCCTTTAATTATCGAAGATCTGTGGAGTCTTTGGAAGATAAATAGCCTTTAATGTCCCTTAGTTTTTAGAGATATTTTGCTGTCTTTTAAGAAGAATGAGTATATCTCCTGCGTGTAGTGGCTGCATGCTCAGCCGGCCTATATCTGAATGTATGAACCTTCTCTTTGTTTTTCTTAATGTTCTGTGATCATCTACTTTTCTCTAATTTATATGCTCTCTTTGAGTTCTCCCCTTTTAGGTGTCAATTCCTATCAATTATTTTGAGAATAAATGTGTCACCGTAGTAATACATTTGCAGGTGAAGGATAAGTGCTAAATACCAGTGAGAGAAAAAGGTTATGTTTAAATGGTCTCAATACATGATTGATTAATCCTACAAAAATGGAATTTGCAATATCATAGTTATGTGCAATTTGACAGGCACTTGTGATATATCTAATATGATTTTTTTGTTCATGTTTTGTAATGGGTCCAGTGGGCCTTGTGGCCTAGCGGCAATGTCAAGAGATTCATGAGATCACTTTCAACAAGTTAGTTCAATTTCCCTAAAAAAATAGTTAGTTCAATTTGCTAAATCAAGCTGCTTGTCTCGAAGTTATATTCGGGGTATGTTTTCGGCCTCAAAGTACCATTTCAACGTGCAAATGTGCGCCTCTGTATGTTGGTAGTATGAAACAAATGTGAAATTTGAGGTTGACACATGAGTCTTTCCACATGCTTGCTGCCTGCTTAGAGATTACAAAATATATTTTTGATTCTCGCAGGAACTGGCTTTTGTAATTCCTGCATTCCAAACATGGCATCGAACTAGAAGTACACACAAAACAAATGTCAGTTGCAGGGCACCTAGTTAACTTACATAACGATTCAGCCTCTGTGTATGGGTGAGTCGTGGTCTTTGTGCTTTCGCTTTCTCTATCGTACTGCCATCCTTCTATGCTTATTGTGGTGATATTTTTAAGGCAAAAGATTTGTTTGACACATTAATTAAGCGGAAAAGAGAATTATCAATTAATTATCAGAAAAACCAGGTGAAAACCGTTACTGTCTGCCAAGCGTCACACATAGGATACCCTACACACACCTCTCTAAAGAGAGTCTTATCAAGAAAGCATAGAGGTGTCATTGTCATAACTTCTCAACAAGGCGTCATCGCCATCCCTAGTCACCAAGGAAGCAACCCTGACTTCACCGCAGACGAGCGTCGACCCAACCCACCCCATTGTGCCCACAACGAGGTCCAAGGTCGATGAGCAGCGGCACGAACAAGTTATGTGTAAGCATTTTATCCTTTCTAGTTGCCAACGATCCACTGTCTTGACGCGCCGTGCATTGAGCCAGAGTGATGGCTCTTCCTTGGCCTGGTGTCGCGCAGGCAGATCATCTGCTTGTACTCGCAGTTCAGGGATGTCCCATCATTGTCCTGCTGTGTCACCCTCAAGTTTCTACTGCAACATGATCGTCAGGTGCCCATCGGGCAGTTGCGGCCATGCAAACTCTCCCTCGGCGCCTCAGTGCCTCAGGCAAAGTCACCTGACATTCTGCCACACTCTGAATACGAGCCACTTATCCAGTATGGCGCCATCAATAAGCACAGTGGATGAGCTTCAATAGGGCCAAGGGGGGCTATGGCCCCCTACCCTAGAGAAATTATGTGAAATATATTTAGTTGTTAAACAAGCTTTGTCAAGCCCCGTCATTGAAGCACACAATCTTTGATAGGGTTAAATAGCAGTATAATACTACGAAGCAAGAGTGGGTATAAGAAATGTGTGGTTTGCAAGTAAGGATGGCAATGGATCGGGTTCGGTTCGGGTTGAACAATATCAAATCCATATCCATGTCCATGTAGACAGTATGTGCCCATCCACGAAAAAAATCCATGGGCGTAAAATTATGCCCATGTCCAAACCCGATGAATATCCATCGGGTATGGATATCCATTGGGTTCTCTCAACACGTATACATAAGGCATAGCACAACATTCACATAAGCTTCAAATTCTCACAAAATGACATAGCACAAGTGCATGACATCAAATAAGCTCTTAGATTCTCACAAATGACGTAGTACAAGTGCAGATCGCCACATAATCTCTCAAATTCTCACAAAATAACATAAAATCAAATAAGCATAACTACCATTCTAAACATTGGCTGTAATGCTGAACAATTTTTTTGAAATGATCAACCATAGATACAGGGTACTCATGAACACAAATAATTAGTGGAGGCTCTTTCCCGGCAACATCTTGATCAAAAATAATATTCTCCAAATTGGCGTTTCCATCATCAACCTTTCTCAAACATAACTTTTGTTGCTTTGGGCCTATTGGTGCATGCCTAGCACCACAAGAGCTCATGTGGCTCTTCAAATCTAAAGTGCCACTGGTTCATTTTGCAGTACGAAGTTTATGACAATACATGCACTCAACTTTCCATTCTCTATCAATATTTTTTTTCTCAAAATTACCTTCCCATACGACTGATGTGAGAGCTTTCTCTTATTGCCAGCCAGACCTTGCGATGCTCCCACACCACCAATAGCTTGTATGTTAGAATTTGAGCTAGCAGCAGAGTC
Organism: Triticum aestivum; assembly: GCF_018294505.1. Lineage (NCBI taxonomy): Eukaryota > Viridiplantae > Streptophyta > Magnoliopsida > Poales > Poaceae > Triticum > Triticum aestivum. Next base: position 663,172,666 of record NC_057798.1, on the reverse strand, counting down.
AACATTTCCAGAGCTAACCACAACAGGGCCTTGTGCTCCATCATGAGAAGCTATTGAGCTATACATGCAAAAAAAAAAAATCTCCAGTTCAGTTAAGGAGAGCCATGGTACATAATGTCTGAACTATACAAATTTGGAAAGATTGTGACCTCTAGATTGTAGTGAATGGTAACTACAAACCGAAGCTATTTTTTGCCATATCTTCTTTTAGGGACTAATGTAGATCTGCCCAGATTACAAGTCAGATTCTAATGAATCTTAATGATTCGTAGTTCTTTAGATTGAAATACACCGACGTGGTAAAACCTAATTGCTAATTAACATACACAGCTACAGATCACGCCATGTTCAAAATCTGAACAATGCTCATTTGGTAACCAACGAAAACTACCTAACTCTATAAATCTCTTCTAATCGGTACAGTAAACTATAAGAAATACTTAATTTGTAGACATGCATAAGAATGATTCATCGAAAACTACTATTGCTCCAGTTAGTAATGTAAACTTCAAGAAATACTTAATTTGTAGACATACGGGAGTGGGATTCATGGAACAAAAATATTACTACTGCTCCAATTATTACTGTAAAACTGAAAGAAAAACTTAATTTGCAGACATACGTGAGAGGTATTCAGGGGAATTTTTTGACTACTGCTCGATTTACTATTGTAAATTGAAACAAATAATTTGCAGACATACATGCGGATTCAGGGAACAAGCAGGAACACCACACAGAAAAACTTACCCTGAGACTCTGAGAGGATTCGGGGATTTTGGGAACGAGTAGGAACACCACACATAGAAAAATTACTACTGCTCCAGTTGCTACATGCTCATGTTGGACACCCACGTGCTCCTAGTCCGGCGCGGAGCGATACTCGTGCGTCGCGCTGCTCCGCGTCGCTGTGCTCTGCATCCCAGTTCAGAGACTTGCGCCGGCCCGCCGCCGTACCCGTGCGTGCCAGGAGAATCCGAGATGGAGGGTCGAGGGGATATGGAGTTGGGCTCCTACTGGACAGTGGCGTTGGGTGCTGAAGTGCTGCATGCCTACACCATATGTAGAGGTAAAGGCTGGTGGCGCCGACGACTGCATCTAGAGCAGCGGGAGCAGTGGCGGAGTTTGGGCTGAATTTATGGAGGGGCAAATGGGCTGGAGGGGCAAGAAACATGCTTTTATGCTGATTTTAACTCGACATATGACCTGAATACTAGGGGATATTTGCTAACTTTCTCATGGTTTGAGGGGGCAATGGCCCAGGTTGCTCTCCACAAAGCTCTGCCACTGAGCGGGAGGATAAGACAAGGCGAGGAAGATGAAGCTTAATGACAAGTCGAAGCTTAATGACAAGTCGTTTAACGGGGAGATAGAAGAATGAGAAGAGGTGGTGGAGTAAAGTTACGGTGGGAATCGGGAGGGACTGTGCAATTTACTTCTCATTTTTTATAATAAAAAATCATTAGAAGATATGGGGATCATCAAATTTTTCCATACATGTCATACCATCGGGTCGGGTTCGGATATATCCATGGATAAATAATTATGTCCATGCCCTATCCATGAGTAATCGGGTCAGGTTCGGATGCTGCCCATGGGCATAAAAATGCACCCAAACCCTATCCATTCGGGTCGGGTATCCACGGGTATCCATGTCCATGGATAAAATTGCCATCCTTATTTGCAAGTGACACGGGGATGTTCTGGGGGATCAAGAACTACAACGAGATGTTGCTAGGGGACATGAACGTGCAGAAAGAGATGATACTAGAGAAAGACCCGAGCGACTTCATCTTCTCGGGTGGCTGGGTGTTCCCGAGGAGGGTCTACTTTGATGGATGCGAGTGTGTCATGCCACTGTCGGATGAGTACCCTTCACTGCCCAACGCGGCCTGGGGCGCGCATGTCTTTGCCTTGCAACGGTGTTTGGTTGCTAGCTCTTTCCTGCTCTCACTATCCGTGTTCCTTCTCATGTAAATGATAGTTGAAAGATCGTGGATGTCGCCTAGAGGGGGGAGGGGTGAATAGGCGCTTTTAAAATAGTTACGGTTTAGGCTTGAACAAATGCGGAATAAACCTAATGGTTAATTAGTCAAGCACAAAACCTACAACAACTAGGCTCGTCTATGTGCACCAACAACTTAAACTAAGCTAGATAAACAACTAAGTGATAGCAAGATATATGACAAGAAACAATATGGCTATCACAAAGTAAAGTGCATAAGAAAAGGGCTCGGATAAGAGATAACCGAGGCACGCGGAGACGATGATGTATCATGAAGTTCACACCCTTGCGGATGCTAATCTCCGTTTGGAGCGGTGTGGAGGCACAATGCTCCCCAAGAAGCCACTAGGGCCACCGTAATCTCCTCACGCCCTCGCACAATGCAAGATGCCGTGATTCCACTAAGGGGCCCTTGAGGGCGGTCACCGAACCCGTACAAATGGCAACCCTTGGGGGCGGTCACCGAACCCGTACACTTTGGCAACCCTTGGGGGCGGTCACCGGTACCCGTCAAAATGCTCGGGGTGATCTCCACAACCTAATTGGAGATCCCGAAGCTTGCCCGGAGCTTTACACCACAATGATTGAGCTCCGAACACCACCAACCGTCTAGGGCGCCCAAGCACCCAAGAGGAACAAGCTCAAGGGTACCAAGCACCCAAGAGTAATAAGCTTCTCAACTTGAAACTTCCACGTATCACCATGAAGAACTCAAACCGATGCACCAAATGCAATGGTAAGGGCACACGGAGTGTCCAAGTCCTTCTCTCCCAAATCCCACTGAAGCAACTAATGCTAGGGAGGAAAATGAGAGGAAGAACAAGAAGGAGAACACCAAGAACTCCAAGATCTAGATCCAAGGGGTTCTCCTCACATAGAGGAGAAAGTGATTGGTGAAAATGTGGATCTAGATCTCCTCTCTCCTTTCCCCCCAAAACTAGCAAGAATACATGGAGGGATTGAGAGATAGCAAGCTCGAAGAAGGTCAACAAAGGGGGAAGAACACGAGCTCAAAGAGATAAGGTTCATTGGGGAAAAAGACCCCCTTTTATAGGAGGGGAAAAATCCAACCGTTATGCTCACAGCCCGCACAGAGCGGTACTACCGCTCCTACGAGCGGTACTACCGCTAGGGCAGCAGAAGCCCAATGAAACAACACTACAGAGGGGCAACAGGGCGGTACTACTGTAGGAGCGGTACTACCGCCTGCCCTTGCGATACTACCGCGCGATCACGGAAGAAAAGAATAACTGCCGCGCCTACAACCGCTGGAGCTAGCTATGAGAAAAAGTTGGCGCGGTACTACCGCTCACAGGGAGCGATACTACCGCGTAGGGGCGGATGTAAAAAATTACATCCGCGCCTACTACCGCACGAAACAGTGCCAGGACACGAGGCAGCAGTACTACCGCTCACCAAGAGCGGTACTACCGCGTAGGGCGCGGAAGTAAAAAATTACTTCCGCGCCTACTTCCGTGTGCGCCAGCGTTCTGGGCTAGAGGCAGCGGTACTACCGCTCACCAGGAGCGGTACTACCGCTCCCTTGAGCAGTACTACCACACACCACAGAGGCTTTAGCACTTGGATGCCTTCAAAACGCAGCTAAAGACAACAGACGGATCCAATAAAAACAGAACTGCCATAACTTCTGTAAATGAGCTCCGAATTGAGCAAACTCAAGCTTGTTGGATACAAGACAACGAGTAGCATCAAAACAGCGACAAGAGGCAGGGGAGGTATGCCTAACAAAAAGAGGAGAGAAACCTCCAACAGAGAAGAACCGACAAAACCTCCAACATCGAAAACATCATAGAAGAAGCATGCGAACTCCGTTTTCTATGAACTCGAGCTTGTCATCAAGATGACCATAAGCTCCAAAACTCACAAAGAGAACCAAACAAGAACCAAGAAGGATGATGCAAGGATGCAATGGTTTGAGCTCTCTATGAATGATACGATCAAGCTACTCATCGAGAGCCCCTCTTGATAGTACGACAATCGATCCTAAAACCCGGTCTCCCAACTACCACCATGAGACCGGTAAAATAGAAAACCTATCAAGGGCAAATCTTTGCCTTGCACATGATCCACTTGAGATAGATGATGGCGATCTTGGCCTCCTCAAGACGGACCACCTTTCTTGATAGCGTTGGGTCGATGAAGACTAGATGATTGCTCCCCCATACTCCACTATGGGTGAGCCACTCTTCGGCACATCTTCACAAGTCCATTGACACCAAAATGGACGGCAAGCTTCAAGCATTTGATCTCTTTGTGATGCTCCACTCAAACTTCCACACCGCAACCTAACCCCATAAAGAACTCTCACAAAGACCACGGGTTAGTACACAAAGCGTAATTGACAATGATTACCATACCATGGGATCACTTGATCCCTGTTGGTACATCTTCTACGCTTTGTGTGTTGATCAACTTGATTCACTCTTTGATTTAGTCTTGATCAACCTCTCACAAGATCAATCTTTAGGTAAATCCTTGAATAGCACCTTGGTCGACACAAACTCTCCTTGAAACCAACACATGTACTTCAAGAAAAGCCTATGGACAAAACCTTCAAATATAACTCAAGGCAACCATTAGTCCATAGAGATTGTCATCAATTACCAAAACCAAACATGGGGGGCACCGCATGTTCTTTCAATAGCTGACTAACCCTGAGTACATGGGGTTTGAATCTCAGTTTAATTCTCTTCCTGTGATACAACTAATCCAGCATACACCTCTTCTTTTTTTTGGCCGTATGCATCTTTCTGATGCAGAGGCTGGGGTAAACCCCCTTCTCGAAAAAATACACCTCTTCTTTTTAGCGTTTGTAGATTAACTTTACTCAACACATGGCCGCGGCAAAAGGAAATTGTAAAAAAACTTCATATTCGGGAAGAATGTCTTCTTCACAACAATTACATGGTCCTTTGATGCTAGCACGAAGTGTAAGCTCGGATATGGCTTGTTTGTGCAGTCTCAATTCAATCAAGCAATTGGTTGCTAGCACCAAACCTCCTACTTCTAACTGCATCGGCTGAACTGGCAAACCTCCTCGACCTCCTCCCTTCAGTGCGGGTGTGCGAACTGTGGAATATTTAGATTGAGGTTCTATCTGCATGACTGTTCACACCAACTTATATAGGAGTACTTTACTAGGCAAAAAAAATGCATACTCGTATAGCCAGAACAAAGCAATTACCCCACAAGATGATCAGACATTTTAAAAACCAAAAGACTACTCGACTTGGTTTCATGAAGCACCCACGCCACAAAGAAATCACCCTGAACACACAATAAGATAAAGCACATTTAGATGTGCAATAATTAGGGCACATCTAGACAGACCCTGGGTTAAACATTTCGTTTCCATGGTTAAACATGTTGGGAAACTTAGGCCTTAGATGGAACAAGTCATTGCCCCATTATAGACCAAGTCCCTCCACTTAACGTTAAAGTAGGCACTTATCCCTCCACCCCTAGATATATAAAGAGGAGAGCCCTCTGTGTATGTACAGTTGATGATGATTAATAAAGAAACACTTCCCTCTACATCTCTGTGTCCATTTACTTTCTGTACCTGTGTGTGATCGACTATGCTCCCGCCTGCAATCTTGGACCGGACTCGCTGGCAGGAGTTGCGAAACACGTTATCAGCGCTTCACTCCAACTCTCCATCAAGCATGCGTCAAGCCTGCATCAAGCAGGCTTTCCTCGATCTCACGGAGGTATGGATCGGAAATTTGTTCGCAGAAATGGATTCCTCTTGTTGTTGTGATTCCGTCTTTGCTCCTGTAATTTTTTGGATTAATTTTTATCTACGGTGTGGATTTTCCTCGCGAGATCGCCGTGGACTTGATGTCGCCCGCCAATGCGGGTCGATCTTGCATGTAGAGGAATTTGTCGACTAATGCGTCGTATTTCCTGCAGTGCTCGTGCTGCCGGTCCCTGCCAGGCTTGCGTGCGCGCCGCCACTCACAGCGGTCAACGATTGGACGCCACCACCATGGTCCCGTGCTGATGGCCAGCTCGCATGGCCGAGTTGTGTCGGTCCTCGTCGATGTCGGCCACCGCGCCAAGCCTCGGCTGCACGATGATCCGTGCATGTTGCGTGATAGGCCGGCTACCGCCCCTCTGCTTGAGCCCGCCCGCCGTGTGCCTAGGCTCGCTGGTCGCGCACATCGTCGCGCTTGCAATGGCCGAGCCGCGTCAAGGTAATCACGCCTTGCTGCAAAGGCAGCCGCATCGCGCGCGGACCCTGTTGACACATCGCATGCCGTCGGACATTGCCGCGGGGCAGCCGAGCGCCTAAGAGCGCCACCGTGCGCTACGCGAGCCGGGCCATGGCCTAGTGCTCGCCGCCGCACTACCGCGCGTGACCCTCGTTGGCCGTCGTCGTGGCCACCCGACCTCCCGCATCGAACCACGCGAACCGCTCTGCTACGTGCGTCGCCGGCCCTGCTGGCCGCCGCGACCAAGCGGGTTGTTGCCCTGGTCAACCGCCGCCGCCACGTTCCACTTGGGTGGCTGGGAAACCTAGCCACTGCCCCCCCAAGGCTGGGCAGTGTGGGCAGGCCGGTGTTGGGTTGGGCCTAGATGGCCGCGGGTCCCTTGTAATAAGAAAAAACAGGAGTGGCGGCTGTGCACATTAAATTGTCCGACGGCCCGGGTTCGGCATACTGTCGTACATTGCAGCCTGTGCTTGCATTTTTATATTTTTACACTCAGATTTTTCCGTATTTATGCGCATTATATTCCTGCTGAGTCATTTTGCGCATAGGCCCTCGGTTCAGTCTGTTTTCGTGGAAAATGTATAATTGTGCTTAATTTTTTTTCGGGAATTTGATGTTAGAGCCAAGTTTCACGTCTAGGACGCGCTTAACATGCTATTTTATCATGCATGCTTCTATTATATGCCTTTACCGTTATAGATTAATTGTTGCTTACTTTTATTCTCTATGTAATGCATATTTTAGCATGCTATAAATATCGGAACGTCACTTTGATGAATAAAATGTATCATCGTCGCTTTTACATCATGTATTACCCGATGTAACCCCTTGATAATCGCTGATGGCCGAAATCAATAAACCGGGAGTCCATCGAGTTGGCCCAGAAGGGGTTCTACTACCCCACCGAGCATTCAACATGTAGATCATCCTCGGGTCCGAGTGACCCTAGGGCGATAGGCTTGTGGACCCAGATGGTCTTCACCACTCCTAGGGTGACTGCGCGAATAGTGTATGGGCTAGGGTACCCCACCTTGTCATTCAATGTGGAGGTTATCCTCGAGTCTGAATGACTTAGGACGATAGACTTGGAGACCCAGATGGTCGCTGTCACTCCTAGGGTGAATGCCAGTTATTGCACTTTCTTCAACTCCACCACCATGATACCTTGCAAAATGTATACATGATAGACCGAAGTGCCCTAGTCTTTTAGATCTCTCTCACAAGGGTTGTTCGAGAGGCTGGAGCACATTGTTTGTCCCCATGGAGAGGAGTAGAACCATTGTTGCGCAACCGCTTGGGGGTGTCTATATTATCTAGGGGGAGCACCATTGGCTCATACGTCAACCCTTATAGGTGCCCACGGTAGAGCCATTGAGGGCCCCCTTCCATGACACACGAACTCGATGGTGATGTTATCCTGGCAAAAGCTCTCCTATTTGGAGATGCTTAGCCGCCTCGACATCTAGACTAGAGTAAATGCCCCCTCATTTATTCTCTTGGTTTCCCATTTGTTTATAATTCCCTAGATTAAATTGATACATTCATCTCCGGTGGGTTGTACTCTATGAGAGCAAAAACCTTATTCATCATTTGGCGTTTGGATGATGTTGCATTCATCCATTTATTCCTTTATTTAATTTATGATAGCTTGTTATGTTCTGAAATATGTGCACTTATTATTTATGTAGCTTCTTCCATCACTACATTATATTAGTAGATGTCATATTTTAGAACGCGTGTGGCACCTGAGTAGAGGAAATGTGCCTTGTTGATAGCAGCACAACTAATATCATTTTACGAGTAACTCAATGCTTTGAGTCTATTAAAAAAATCTCTGGGAATTTTTGTGACAATCGCCTACTGCGGTTCGAATATATTCGACTCTAGACGAGCCACCTTCACACTTTCTATAGGGACAACTGTGATCATTAATGATGCATCATTGTACCTGGAGTCGACTCGTACTCTTTTGAGCTTAAAGACATCCGTGCTAATGGTTTCCACATTGAGACCGATGATGACTATGGCCAAGAGTATACTCATCATCGAGCGGGATGCAAATGGTAAACATGCTATTGAAAGGCTTCCATCATTCGACACAGGGCTATACTACACTAAAATAGTAGCACTGCCTGTGTACACTACCCTTAATAAGACTATTTATAAGCTTTGAACTTTTCTGCCTCTCGCACAATAGGTTAGGCCATCCCAGACTGAGGATGATGAGAAATATAATTAACAACTCGCATGATCATATCTTAACCTGAAGAACTTCCCAAATCCTAATGATTTTGTATGCTCTGCATGCGCTACGGGGAAGGTAGTCATTGGACCATCGCCCATAAAAGTGAAGGACTAAATCCCCGCGATCTTAGAATGTATCCAAGGGGACATATGCGGTCAAATTCAGCCCCTCACGGGGCTGTTTCGATGCTCTATGGTGTTTACCAATGCTTCCTCTGAATGGTCTAGTGTTTGCCTATTGTCAACACGGAACCATGCCTTTGCAAAGTTGATCTCTCAGATCATACAAATGAGGAATAATTTCTCTGATTATCATATGAACTCTATTCAAATGGACAACGCCAGAGAATTTAGTTCGAAGGCATTCGATGATTATTGCATGGCAATGGGAATCAAATCTGAGCACTCGGTGCCGCATGTTCATACACAAAATGGACTTGTCGAGGCATTGATTAAAATAATTAAATTCATTGCCCGACCAATCTCATCAACTTTAGACCGTCAGCCTACAACGTCCACTCTCCTCTTGAGCTTGCGCAAGGGTCGGCACCGAAAATTTCCCACTTTCGTAGGTTCATTTCCAAGTATATGTACCAATACCACCACCCCAGCGATCAGCAATGGGCCTGCTCGGTAATCAGGTATCTGGACCCCATGATAGGTGACTATCACCCGACTCGTTTTATTGATTGCATTTTTGATGAGGATTTTTTTCCTGACTTCACGGGTGGAGAATTAACCTCTTGATGCTAAAAGTCGAGAAATCATGTGGCAAGCCACGGGAATCCACGCTTATAACCCGCGCACTGCTGATACTCAGAGAGAACTCCAAAAGATAAAGATTTGCAGTCATTAGCAAATCAATTGCCTGACCACTTTAGTGACATAAAGACCATGATAAAGTCGCATGTGCATGTGTGCAATGCACCAGAAAGGGTTGAAATACCAAAAGAAAATAATGGTATACCCGCTCCTGTCCATAGGCCTAAAGGACGAGAAATCCGGCTTCTCAAATCCCAAGTACTAGGGGACGCCTGATGAAAAAAGATAAGAGAGATTTATCACAACCTATCACCAAAGTGCCCCTAAGTGAAATGGGGAGCTAGTTTGAGACCTGGCACAAGTACGGAAAATTCAGTGCATGAAATTCCGGACTTAAACTTTCCCATAGAGGAAACACCCATCAGAGATGTGTGCGCACACATCGGTGCGGGAAAGCTAAAGGACCTTGCGCCCAGAATGGGAAATTTGGTAGAGCAAGGGTCAGCGCCAAGATGCGCCCGATGACAAAATGGCCATAAATTATATTGTCACACCCTAGCTAGTCATGCATTAGAGTGTTGCATCATGTTTACTCTTTCATCAGAAACTTGAAATGGGGATCTGTGAAACCCTCAGAATCATTTTGAAAATGACCCAAATAAAAATTTCTCCAAAAGGGTCCAAGAAAATGCTCATGTTGATCTTTGAAAATATTGGACAGAGATAAAAATCAAACCAATATTTTTAGTGGCTCATGGACATTTATTTTGGGCATTTGGAATTAATGCATAAATATTTGCTTTGGAAATATATTTCTATATATATTAATATATGTCCAAATATTATGCCAATTATAAAGGAGCTCTGGAATAATATATCTAGCCCCTGAAAAATTTGGCATAAGTTAAATAAATGATTTAATATATTATTTAAATCAAAACAAATGTCAGAAATTAGAAAACAGAAAAAAATAAAAGGGAGAAGCTTACCTGGGCTCCTCCACTGTGCAGCCCATCCAGCTGGCCGGCCCAGCCAGCAGGCGGCCCAGCCCGCCTCCCTCCTCTGTCGTCTTCGTCCCGACAGAGGGAGGGGAGTGTGGCCGGCGCGCGCGCGCGCCACCGCGCCACGCCACCTCTCTCCCTGCCTGCCTGCCCTCCCCTCCTCGCCTCGATGCCCTGGACGACGCCACGCCTCCCCCCTGCTCTCTCTCACTCGCCCTCGGCTCTTCCCTCCTCTCCCTCGCTCTCTCTCTCACGGCCGAACACCACCGTCGCCGCCGTTCGCCTTAGCAGCCGTCTCCGGCCACCCCTCGCTCCCCCGACTAGCTCAGAAGCTCCGCCTCGACCTCCTCTTCCTCCCCACCGCTCCACGGGCCTCCGGAAGCCCTGCATCGCCGCCACGTCGCCGTTCCCCTCCTTCGGGCTCCGACCATCGTCGCCGTCGATTCGCCGTCTCCAGCGCGTCCCCGAGCCCGCTTCGACGCCCACTGCAACCGCGGTGAGCTACGCCACCGTTTCCCCCTTCTCCCCCTCGTTCCCTCACCGTAGCCTCCTCCCCACCACGGCCGAACCTCCGCCGTCGCCGAGCTCGCCGTCGACGCAGCTCCGGTGACCATTTGGTCACCCCGGCGAGTCCAACGAGTTCGTAAGGCTCCATAGAGCATCCCTAGCGCCTCGCTTCGCTCGCCTTCGAGCTCCAACCCCGTTTCCGTGCACGACCGAACTCCGGCGGCCGCAGCCGAGCTCGCCGCCGTCGACTCCGGCCACCCCAGGCCCAGCCACGGCCACCGTTCGACACGCGGGAGCAAGAGCTTTCCAACGAGCCCAAGCACGGCCTCTCCCGTGCCCTGTAGCGCGATCCCGCATCGCGCCGCCGTCTCGGGCCTCGCCGACGTCACGTCGCCGGTGGGTTTGACCCACTTTGACCACGGCAGGAACCCCCCCTGAGTCCCTGACAGGTGGGCCCAGCCCTGTAGCTAATTAGGATTAGCGCTAACCACTGTTAGTTAACCCCCTGACACTGACTAGTGGGCCCCAGCGCCATTAATTAGTAATTAGGATTAATTTAACCCTGTTTAACCCCCCTGTCACTGACGTGTGGGCCCCACACGTCAGGTTTGACCCCAGCCAGCCGCAGTTGACCACTGACGTCATGCTGACGTCATGCTGGCGCAATAATTATATTTCTGGATTTAAATTAAATCAGGAAATTCCAGAATATTATTTAAACTTCAAAAATTCATAACTTTTATTCTGTAACTCCAAATTGGACAAATTATATATGAAAAATGATCAGAAAAATCCAATCTATCCATCTGTACTATTTTCATGCATGATCAAACAAGTTAAATTGATGTTTTAAGCAGAACAAGGAAAAGCACTTTAAAAGGCCATGTTTGAGTTTGAAATTTGAATCTTTGATTCAAATTTGTTCAAACCCTTCTGGTTTTAGTTGCATTAGCCCAACACACTCATATTGCCATGTTTCATGCATGCATCATATTGTTGCACATTGTTTGGTGATGGTTGTGTATCGGTGTCCTTTGCGACAGGTTCTGCCTCCGAGGAGTACCGTGATTACCCTAACGAAGAACCGTATCAGTGCATCGAACCATCAGGCAAGCAACCAACCATTTGATCATATCGATACAATCCCATGTTCTCGCTCCTGCTCTCTTTTACTGCATTAAGACAACGCGTTTCAAACTGCTGTGTGCTACGGTAGTTGAACCCATTTCCTCTGCATGACCTGTCATTGCCACAGTAACTAGATGAAACCCACTAGCATGTGTAGGAGTTGATTGAGCCATATGTATGTGTTGTTCCTACCTTGCTATGCCTGCTATGCTTAGAGTCGTGTCAGGTCTGGTTCATCTGGGTGATGGGCTAGAGTGAAATGTTATGTCGGTAATGAGAGTGGTGTGGTGAACACGATTTGGTAAAGGTATCGATGAGAGGCCATGTAGGAGTACATGGTGGGTTGTTTCATTGAAGCCGACCTTAAGCACTGAGATCTGTATGTGTGATTTAAGAATCAGCTACTACCATGCATTGGGCCCGAAACCAATGGACCCTCTCGGCTTCTTATTCACCCTAGTTCTCCGTCCAGGAGTTGCAAGTAGTTTCTGGTGTTTGTAGCCTACTGGAGGCCGTGGACAGCGCTGACCGTAGGGGTGGGCTGTGATGCGGTAGGTACGTGGCACGGTGTACCGAATACCCGTTAGGTATCTCGGGAACCCTGTTCACATCGTTCGGGGCCGTATGGGAAACCTCGGCCGGACTCCCTGCGGATGGAACCTGGATAGGCGATAAACCTGGACTGGAGGCTTAGGTGATTAGGTAGGTCGTGGCCGACACCCACGTTGGGCTTCCGCTTGAAGGTTGCCGAGTACATGTCGTGTAAACGACGGTAAGTGGTGAGAGCGTGTATGAAGAAGTACACCCCTGCAGGGTTAACATGATCTATTCGAATAGCCGCGTCCGCGGTAAAGGACTACTTGGTTGCCTATACAGTTCATAGACAAGTAAATGGAAACTACTAAAAGCCTCAAGATAAGAGTGAGTGCCGAGGATGGCTCTTCCGTAGGAAGACGGAGGTGGATCCTCGGTAGTGTATTGAAGTGGTGAGTAGTGGACTCGTGTGCGCAAAACCATTTCAAGTTGGAGTATCGTAGGATAGTCTAGCCAAGAGTCAAAGCTGGCTTGCTGCAATAACTCCACCAACCCTTCTTGATACTAAGCATGTATGTAGGATCTGATGTAAGTCTTGCTGAGTACCTTTGTACTCATGTTGCTATAATCTACATTTTTACAGAAGACGCTGCAACCCCTTCTGATGGGTTCTATGTAGACGTTGACATCAACGAGTAGGCTAAAGACCCAGGTGGTGACCCTGAGCTTGTGAAGGACCACGTAGTATAGCTAGGCTTTCCAAGCCTCTTTTATTTTACTAGTTGTCTGTACTCAGACAAGTTACTTCCGCTGCTGGTTTGTATGACTGTATGACTTGTATGTTGGGTCGTGAGACCCGTACCTTGTGTATGTTATGTATGGCTCCCTGAGCCTTAAATAAAGTACTTGTGTCGTAGAGTCATGTTGTGATGCTTCGTTGTATTTGCACATATCGAGCATATTGTGTGTATGATTGAAATGCTTGGTATGTGTGGGATCTGACTATCTAGTTGTTTATCTTTAGTAGCCTCTCTTACCGGGAAATGTCTCCTAGTGTTACCGCTGAGCCATGGTAGCTTGCTACTGCTCTGGAACACTTAGGCTGGCCGGCATGTGTCCTTCTTCGTTCCTGTGTCTGTCCCTTCGGGGAAATGTCACGCTTTGAGTACCGGAGTCCTGTTAGCCCGCTACAGCCCGGTTTACCGGAGTCCTGCTAGCCCAGTGCTACAGCCCGGACCCACTTGCTGATGACCGACACGTTCGAAGCTGGGTCATGGATGCCTGTCCCTGTAAGTCTGTGCCACTTTGGGTTTACGACTAGTCATGTCAGCCCGGGCTCTTTATCATATGGATGCTAGCGACACTATCATATACGTGAGCCAAAAGGCGCAAACGGTCCCGGGCAAAGGTAAGGCGACACCCGTGGGGATACCGTGCGTGAGGCCGCAAAGTGATATGAGGTGTTACCGGCTAGATCGATGTGACATCGAGTCGGGGTCCTGACAGCGTTGGCATCAGAGCCGGACTGCCTGTAGGTTCTCCAAGCCAAACTGGTCGATGTTGAGTCTAGAAATTCTTTAGTTATATGTAGGGGAATTGTTTGTGGGTTGGAACGTAAGGCTCTTTTTACTCCTTTATCTTATGACATTCTGATCTGAGTCAGTCCATTCTTCCACCGGGGGTTAAGGAATTAGGATCTATTCTCTCTATCAGGATCACGTGTTACTAATCAGTAGTACCTTATAAGTTTGATGGATACAAGCCTAGTTCAGTTCTACTACCACATTATGTTGTTAGAATGGATTCAGAACTTTGATATGATGATGTTGAGTGTGTGCGAAATCCTTTGTCAAATGTCTCAAAATCCTTCTTGAGCATTTACAGCTGTTATGCTGCCAAAATTTGCTAAAAATTCTAATGCCTTTGCATTATGATTGTGCTTTCAGATGGCCACTCGCGACCCCAATCAAGTGGTTCGCCTGACTCGATGCCTAGATGTACCCGGCCATACTGCCAAGTTGGTCAGGGTAATGACTGAGGCTGGATACCGCTGGTATCCTGAGTACACGGTCGAAGAGCAATTCCGAGACTTTAATCAAAGCCAGTATCTCTGCACTGTCAGGATATTTCCATCTTATCCTGGATCCACCGAGCCTCTTCACTGCTCTTATGGACTCGGGATTACTATTAAGATGGCTGTGCAGGACGCCGCCTACTCTATGATGACCATTATGCGAGTCAGATCTGGTATATTTCGGGACTCTGATTTCCGGTATATGCCAGGATCACTTCCGGGAGCACAAGGGTATCTCCAGGCTATTTATGCTGACCCCACTCAGGAGGATTCACGGACTCGCACCACTGCTGAGATGCTCGAGGATAAGGACCGTGAAAATCGGGCCTTGAGGTTAGAGCTCTTCAATACCCGTGCTGACCACTGGGCCACTTTGACTCGGTTCGCACCGGCGGTGCAAGCTGGATTCTCAGATATGCGCGATCTCTATCCTGTGATCTGCTCTGCCAGACGTGATGGTTTGGCGTGATGTAGGAGGCATCACCCCACCTCGCGGTCCCCGCAGGCCACCGTCTGTTGGTCCAAGGCCTCATCCTAGCCCCTATGGTCCACAAGCTCCGCGAGATCGTCTGTTTCCGGATGATCATGTTGAGCTTCCAGGCTATGGAGGTGACTTTTACGAGGACTACTACGGATCGGTCTGAGTTAGTGGTAGTATCACTAGTTCGCACTAGCTGTGTCGTCTATCGTCCCGCGTGACTCGTGGGATATGACCTAGTTTGTACTCTTTCCGGAGGTGTAGAAAAATAATGTATAGGAGCTTGGAATGCCTCCGATGAGATGTAATCCTTTTCTCACCGTAATAGTACTTTGTTTGGTCTTGTACTAAACCCTGTATGGTGTGTATGACGATGGAATAAAAGAAGCAGTTTCTGTATTTACCATGTCATACGGATGATCATCTTGCATTTCGAGTTATTCCTTACATTCTGTATCCTATGTCGGAATTTTATCATTCTGACTAAATCATTGTCTTGTTACCTAGGATGGTCAACACGCGCGCTAACCCTGCTTCTCAAGAGCAGGCCGAAGGCAGTGAAGGCAGGAATGAAAATCTGCCTCATCCTCCTTCACTAGCCGAGGTTATGATGGAAGCTGAGAGAAACAAGCGGGAGACCAACCGTTTGTTGGAGCGTATTGAACAGAACACGGCACACCATCAGAGGACTAACGTGGTGTCACTCAGTGATTTTATCAAATTACATCCACCCACGTTCCACCACTCCGTCGAGCCTCTCGACGCTGATGACTGGCTTCGCAGTATCTCTCACAAACTGCGTTCCGCGCTGGTAGCGGAGGCTGACAAGGTCACCTTTGCTGCATATCATCTTGAAGGCCCCGCCAGTCTATGGTGGGAAAATTATGGAGCTATGCGCCCAGCGGGCCATGTCACTACTTGGGCTGAGTTCAGCGAGGCTTTCCGTGAGCATCATATTCCGGAGGGTCTCATGGACCGTAAACGTGAAGAATTTTGCAGTTTCACCCAAGGCCGACTTTCTGTGGATGTTTACAGCAGGGAGTTTGGTAATCTCGCACGATATGCAACCGAGGAAGTTTCTACTGACGCCAAGAAGCAAGCAAGGTTCCGTAAGGGCCTTAGTCCTGAGCTTCGCCGTGACCTCCGTCTGCATGAGTGCACATCTTTCCAGAAACTTGTCAACAAAGCCATCAGTGCTGAAACTGGTCAGACTGACTATGACGCAACACGCAAGCATGGCCGTGATATGGGTTCCTCATCCGGTGCTGGTCCTCAGAAGCGCCGCGTGTGGGTACCCAACACCGCCCTGCCACCCAGGTTCACACCGAGGCCATCCTTCCAGGCGCCTCGCCCCGTTCAGCAGTCTGCACCGGCCAAGCCCTATGGGGGTCCAACCAACAATGCTCCTCCACGTACCAGTTCCGTGACTTGTTTCAAGTGTGGGGAATCTGGCCACTATATGCGTGAGTGTCCCCAGACCAACCCCAATCAATCTGCTAAAGCTGTTGGCCGTGGCAAGCCGACAG
This sequence comes from Triticum aestivum, assembly GCF_018294505.1. Taxonomy (NCBI): domain Eukaryota; kingdom Viridiplantae; phylum Streptophyta; class Magnoliopsida; order Poales; family Poaceae; genus Triticum; species Triticum aestivum. The sequence goes on along the minus strand of NC_057798.1, from coordinate 663,156,175 downwards.
GAAAAGTATTCCACGCCAAGCCGGTCACCGCTACACGTGGCCATGTCAACTGTATCTCTGCCGAAGAAGCTCAAGAGGATCCCAACGTCGTTCTCGGTACGCTTCTTGTTAATTGCCACCCGGCATCTGTTCTTTTCGATACAGGAGCCTCTCATTCTTTTATATCTGAAAACTATGCTCGCTTGCATAACGTCGCATTCGGTGATATGCCAACCTCTATGGTAATTCAAACTCCGGGATCCAAATGGCAAACTTCTAGAGTAAGCCATGGAAATGAAATCCAAGTCGACAGACTTGTTTTCCTTGCCTCTTTGATAGCCCTTAAATTTTCAGATATTAATATCATTCTGGGTATGGACTGGATGTCAGCTCATCAAGCCAAAATTGATTGCTTCTCTAGGACTGTTCAACTCACCCATCCTTCGGGGAAGATAGTCAATGTCTTGACCCGAATAGCCAAGCGACAATTATATTCTCTTAACGCCAGCCCTTTGCCAGACCTTGAGGACGTTCCGGTAGTCCGTGACTTCCCGGATGTCTTCCCAGAGGAATTGCCAGGTGTTCCACCTGACAGGGATGTTGAGTTCGTAATAGACCTCATTCCAGGAACCGTTCCGATTGCTAGAAGACCCTATAAGATGGCACCCCTAGAACTAGCCGAGCTTAAGAAACAACTCGATGAGTCCTTGAAAAAGGGTTTCATCCGACCTAGTTCATCTCCGTGGGCTTGCCCCGTCCTATTCGTCAAGAAGAAGGATGGTACGGACCGGATGGTTGTAGATTACCGACCTGTCAATTTGGTCACAATCAAGAACAAATATCCGCTTCCCAGGATCAACGACCTGTATGATCAGCTCGCTGGATCCTCAGTCTTCTCCAAGATGGATTTGAGGTTGGGCTACCATCAAATCAAAATCAGAAACGGGGACATTCCTAAAACGGCCTTTGTTACTCGTTATGGCCAATACGAGTACACCGTCATGTCCTTCGGTTTAACCAACGCTCCAGCCACCTTTTCTCGGTTAATGAACTCAATCTTCATGGAGTATTTGGATAAATTCGTTGTAGTTTACCTCGATGATATACTCATCTACTCCAAGAACGAGGAAGAACATGCCGAACATCTAAGGCTAGTGTTGCAGAAACTTCGAGAGCATCGCCTTTATGCCAAATTTTCTAAATGTGAATTCTGGTTGTCAGAAGTGACCTATCTGGGTCATGTAATATCTGGTAAAGGTATTGCTGTTAACCCTGAGCGAGTTCAAGCCGTCCTTAACTGGACTCCACCTGAATCGGTCAAGCAAGTTCGGAGTTTTCTAGGCTTAGCGAGCTATTGTCGTCGCTTTGTCGAGAACTTCTCCAAGGTTGCCAAACCTCTAACCGAACTCCTCAAGAAAGATAAGAAGTTCGAGTGGACTCCACAATGTGAGCACAGCTTTCAGGAACTGAAAAGACGCCTGACTTCTGCTCCCGTACTGGTACCGCCAGACTTCTCCAAGGACTTTGTTATCTACTGCGACGCCTCGCGACAAGGACTAGGTTGCATTCTCATGCAAGATCGACACGTAATTGCCTACGCTTCACGGCAATTGCACCCACATGAGGAGAATTATCCTACTCATGATCTAGAGCTTGCAGCCGTAGTCTATGCACTTAAGACCTGGCGACATTACCTCCTCGGTAATCGTTGCGAAATATTCACTGATCACCAAAGTCTGAAGTACATTTTCACCCAACCGGATCTGAACCTCAGGCAAAGACGTTGGGTTGAATTGATCACAGACTTCGATTTAGGAATAACCTACACCCCAGGGAAAGCCAACGTCATGGCTGATGCGCTAAGTCGTAAATCTTATTGTAACAACCTGATGTTACAACAAAGTCAACCGCTTCTCCATGAGGAATTTCGGAAGCTTAACCTTCACATTGTTCCTCAAGGTTTTCTTTCCACCTTGGTGGCAAAACCTACCCTTACGGATCAGATTATCAAAGCACAGAAGGTAGATCCGGGAATCTCCCGCATCAAGAGAAACATTCAGAAAGGAATTGCGAATTGCTTCTCCATTAATGATCAAGGGGTCGTATACTTCGGGAATCGACTAGTGGTTCCCAAAGTGCGAAACCTGAGGCGTTTGATCCTTAAGGAAGCTCATGAATCTCCTCTCACCATTCATCCCGGTAGCACTAAGATGTATCAGGACCTACGCCAGAGGTTCTGGTGGACTAGGATGAAGAGAGAAATTGCTCAGTATATTGCAAATTGCGACGTCTGTCGTCGTGTAAAAGCAGAGCACCAACGGCCTGCTGGCACCCTTCAACCCTTAGCTATTCCTGAATGGAAATGGGATAAAATTGGTATGGATTTCATTACCGGTTTTCCCAGGACCAAGAGAGGGAATAATGCTATTTTCGTCGTGGTCGATCGTCTTTCCAAAGTAGCCCATTTCCTACCTGTTCGTGAGAGTATAACCGCTAGTCAGCTGGCAGACTTATACATCTCCCGAATAGTGTCCCTTCATGGTGTTCCTTTGGAAATTAACTCGGATCGAGGAAGTCTTTTCACCTCTCGATTTTGGGAAAGTTTCCAAAATGCTATGGGAACTCGTCTCTCCTTTAGCACCGCCTTCCACCCTCAGTCGAGTGGTCAAGTGGAACGCGTCAACCAAATTCTAGAAGACATGCTTCGAGCCTCTGTTATCTCATTCGGAATGGACTGGGAGAAGTGCCTTCCATTTGCCGAATTCGCTTACAACAACAGCTATCAATCTAGCTTGGGTAAAGCCCCTTTTGAAGTTCTCTATGGACGACGGTGTCGAACACCCCTTAACTGGTCAGAGACCGGGGAAAGACAATTCTTTGGCCCGGATATGATTCAGGAAGCAGAAGAACAAGTTCGCATCGTTCGTGAAAAGTTGAAAACAGCCCAATCTCGTCAAAAGAGTCAATATGACCGAAAACATAAGGCTATGACTTTCGAGGTTGACGAGAAGGCTTATCTTCGGGTCACCCCTCTGAAGGGAACCCATCGTTTCGGTATCAAAGGCAAATTGGCTCCTCGTTACATTGGACCTTTTCGCATTCTTGCCAAACGAGGAGAAGTTGCCTACCAGCTGGAACTACCTCCGCATCTCTCCAGAGTCCACGATGTCTTCCACGTTTCTCAACTCAGGCGTTGCTTCTCGGATCCTATCCGTGAAGTGGACCACGAAACGCTTGATCTCCAAGATAATCTTACATATCGAGAGTACCCCGTTCGTATCCTCGATCAGGCCGAACGTATCACCCGACGTCAGAACATCAAGTTCCTCAAAGTACAATGGTCGCACCATTCTGAGGATGAAGCAACCTGGGAAAGGGAGGATCGTCTTCGACTTGAGTACCCCGCCTTCTTCCCGGAGGAACCCAAATCTCGGGACGAGATTCTTTTGAGTGGGGGTGAGTTGTCACACCCTAGCTAGTCATGCATTAGAGTGTTGCATCATGTTTACTCTTTCATCAGAAACTTGAAATGGGGATCTGTGAAACCCTCAGAATCATTTTGAAAATGACCCAAATAAAAATTTCTCCAAAAGGGTCCAAGAAAATGCTCATGTTGATCTCTGAAAATATTGGACAGAGATAAAAATCAAACCAATATTTTTAGTGGCTCATGGACATTTATTTTGGGCATTTGGAATTAATGCATAAATATTTGCTTTGGAAATATATTTCTATATATATTAATATATGTCCAAATATTATGCCAATTATAAAGGAGCTCTGGAATAATATATCTAGCCCCTGAAAAATTTGGCATAAGTTAAATAAATGATTTAATATATTATTTAAATCAAAACAAATGTCAGAAATTAGAAAACAGAAAAAAATAAAAGGGAGAAGCTTACCTGGGCTCCTCCACTGTGCAGCCCATCCAGCTGGCCGGCCCAGCCAGCAGGCGGCCCAGCCCGCCTCCCTCCTCTGTCGTCTTCGTCCCGACAGAGGGAGGGGAGTGTGGCCGGCGCGCGCGCGCGCCACCGCGCCACGCCACCTCTCTCCCTGCCTGCCTGCCCTCCCCTCCTCGCCTCGATGCCCTGGACGACGCCACGCCTCCCCCCTGCTCTCTCTCACTCGCCCTCGGCTCTTCCCTCCTCTCCCTCGCTCTCTCTCTCACGGCCGAACACCACCGTCGCCGCCGTTCGCCTTAGCAGCCGTCTCCGGCCACCCCTCGCTCCCCCGACTAGCTCAGAGCTCCGCCTCGACCCCCTCTTCCTCCCCACCGCTCCACGGGCCTCCGGAAGCCCTGCATCGCCGCCACGTCGCCGTTCCCCTCTTCGGGCTCCGACCATCGTCGCCGTCGAATTCGCCGTCTCCAGCGCGTCCCCGAGCCCGCTTCGACGCCCACTGCAACCGCGGTGAGCTACGCCACCGTTTCCCCCTTCTCCCCCTCGTTCCCTCACCGTAGCCTCCTCCCCACCACGGCCGAACCTCCGCCGTCGCCGAGCTCGCCGTCGACGCAGCTCCGGTGACCATTTGGTCACCCCGGCGAGTCCAACGAGTTCGTAAGGCTCCATAGAGCATCCCTAGCGCCTCGCTTCGCTCGCCTTCGAGCTCCAACCCCGTTTCCGTGCACGACCGAACTCCGGCGGCCGCAGCCGAGCTCGCCGCCGTCGACTCCGGCCACCCCAGGCCCAGCCACGCCACCGTTCGACGCGCGGGAGCAAGAGCTTTCCAACGAGCCCAAGAACGGCCTCGCCCGTGCCCTGTAGCGCGATCCCGCATCGCGCCGCCGTCTCGGGCCTCGCCGGCGTCACGTCGCCGGTGGGTTTGACCCACTTTGACCACGGCAGGAACCCCCCCTGAGTCCCTGACAGGTGGGCCCAGCCCTGTAGCTAATTAGGATTAGCGCTAACCACTGTTAGTTAACCCCCTGACACTGACTAGTGGGCCCCAGCGCCACTAATTAGTAATTAGGATTAATTTAACCCTGTTTAACCCCCCTGTCACTGACGTGTGGGCCCCACACGTCAGGTTTGACCTCAGCCAGCCGCAGTTGACCACTGACGTCATGCTGACGTCATGCTGGCGCAATAATTATATTTCTGGATTTAATTTAAATCAGGAAATTCCAGAATATTATTTAAACTTCAAAAATTCATAACTTTTATTCTGTAACTCCAAATTGGACAAATTATATATGAAAAATGATCAGAAAAATCCAATCTATCCATCTGTACTATTTTCATGCATGATCAAACAAGTTAAATTGATGTTTCAAGCAGAACAAGGAAAAGCACTTTAAAAGGCCATATTTGAATTTGAAATTTGAATCCTTGATTCAAATTTGTTCAAACCCTTCTGGTTTTAGTTGCATTAGCCCAACACACTCATATTGCCATGTTTCATGCATGCATCATATTGTTGCACATTGTTTGGTGATGGTTGTGTATCGGTGTCCTTTGCGACAGGTTCTGCCTCCGAGGAGTACCGTGATTACCCTAACGAAGAACCGTATCAGTGCATCGAACCATCAGGCAAGCAACCAACCATTTGATCATATCGATACAATCCCATGTTCTCGCTCCTGCTCTCTTTTACTGCATTAAGACAACGCGATTCAAACTGCTGTGTGCTACGGTAGTTGAACCCATTTCCTCTGCATGACCTGTCATTGCCACAGTAACTAGATGAAACCCACTAGCATGTGTAGGAGTTGATTGAGCCATATGTATGTGTTGTTCCTACCTTGCTATGCCTGCTATGCTTAGAGTCGTGTCAGGTCTGGTTCATCTGGGTGATGGGCTAGAGTGAAATGATTATGTCGGTAATGAGAGTGGTGTGGTGAACACGATTTGGTAAAGGTATCGATGAGAGGCCATGTAGGAGTACATGGTGGGTTGTTTCATTGAAGCCGACCTTAAGCACTGAGATCTGTATGTGTGATTTAAGAATCAGCTACTACCATGCATTGGGCCCGAAACCAATGGACCCTCTCGGCTTCTTATTCACCCTAGTTCTCCGTCCAGGAGTTGCAAGTAGTTTCTGGTGTTTGTAGCCTACTGGAGGCCGTGGACAGCGCTGACCGTAGGGGTGGGCTGTGATGCGGTAGGTACGTGGCACGGTGTACCGAATACCCGTTAGGTATCTCGGGAACCCTGTTCACATCGTTCGGGGCCGTATGGGAAACCTCGGCCGGACTCCCTGCGGATGGAACCTGGATAGGCGATAAACCTGGACTAGAGGCTTAGGTGATTAGGTAGGTCGTGGCCGACACCCACGTTGGGCTTCCGCTTGAAGGTTGCCGAGTACATGTCGTGTAAACGACGGTAAGTGGTGAGAGCGTGTATGAAGAAGTACACCCCTGCAGGGTTAACATGATCTATTCGAATAGCCGCGTCCGCGGTAAAGGACTACTTGGTTGCCTATACAGTTCATAGACAAGTAAATGGAAACTACTAAAAGCCTCAAGATAAGTGTGAGTGCCGAGGATGGCTCTTCCGTAGGAAGACGGAGGTGGATCCTCGGTAGTGTATTGAAGTGGTGAGTAGTGGACTCGTGTGCGCAAAACCATTTCAAGTTGGAGTATCGTAGGATAGTCTAGCCAAGAGTCAAAGCTGGCTTGCTGCAATAACTCCACCAACCCTTCTTGATACTATGCATGTATGTAGGATCTGATGTAAGTCTTGCTGAGTACCTTTGTACTCATGTTGCTATAATCTACATTTTTACAGAAGACGCTGCAACCCCTTATGATGGGTTCTATGTAGACGTTGACATCAACGAGTAGGCTAAAGACCCAGGTGGTGACCCTGAGCTTGTGAAGGACCTTGTAGTATAGCTAGGCTTTCCAAGCCTCTTTTATTTTACTAGTTGTCTGTACTCAGACAAGTTACTTCCGCTGCTGGTTTGTATGACTGTATGACTTGTATGTTGGGTCGTGAGACCCGTACCTTCGTGTATGTTATGTATGGCTCCCTGAGCCTTAAATAAAGTACTTGTGTCGTAGAGTCATGTTGTGATGCTTCGTTGTATTTGCACATATCGAGCATATTGTGTGTATGATTGAAATGCTTGGTATGTGTGGGGTCTGACTATCTAGTTGTTTATCTTTAGTAGCCTCTCTTACCGGGAAATGTCTCCTAGTGTTACCGCTGAGCCATGGTAGCTTGCTACTGCTCTGGAACACTTAGGCTGGCCGGCATGTGTCCTTCTTCGTTCCTGTGTCTGTCCCTTCGGGGAAATGTCACGCTTTGAGTACCGGAGTCCTGTTAGCCCGCTACAGCCCGGTTTACCGGAGTCCTGCTAGCCCAGTGCTACAGCCCGGACCCACTTGCTGATGACCGACACGTTCGAAGCTGGGTCATGTCAGCCCGGGCTCTTTATCATATGGATGCTAGCGACACCATCATATACGTGAGCCAAAAGGCGCAAACGGTCCCGGGCAAAGGTAAGGCGACACCCGTGGGGATACCGTGCGTGAGGCCGCAAAGTGATATGAGGTGTTACCGGCTAGATCGATGTGACATCGAGTCGGGGTCCTGACATATATTAATACAAGAGAGTCCATGAACCGAGCAACAATGATATTCGACATTAACTTTGCTAAGAAAATTGCCTCAATCAGAAATCTTGACCCTGAGCCTAACACGCTCGCTGAAAAGGTCAGATTGGAAAGATTGGCATGTGGCAATTACTGCCAAATTATTATCTCTCAACAAAAAGAAGGTGTTTGGACCGGTTCATCTAAACTCCTCCCCACATACGCCCTGTTGGCCATAGGTAGGTTTTTGTTCAAAAGAGAGATGAAGATAATAAGGTAGGATGGTACAAAGCAACGCTCGTCGCTCAAGGGTTCACTCAACGACCAGGTGTCGATTTTGAGGAGACTCATTTCCCAGTCATGGATGGAATCACCTTTAGATAATTGATCTCAATGGCAGTAAATATGAACACGAAAATGAAACTAATGGATGTTGTCACTACTTACCTATATGGTAACTTGGATTCGAACATGTACATGAAGGTACATGAACTAAAGGAAATATGCCCTAGAGGCAATAATAAAGTTATTATTTATTTCCTCATATCATGATAAATGTTTATTATTCATGCTAGAATTGTATTGACCGGAAACATGATACATGTGTGAATACATAGACAAACATATAGTCACTACTATGCCTCTACTTGACTAGCTCATTAATCAAAGATGGTTATGTTTCCTAACCATAGACATGTGTTGTCATTTGATTAATGGGATCACATCATTAGGAGAATGATGTGATTGACATGACCCATTCCATTAGCCTAGCACTTGATCGTTTAGTATATTGCTATTGCTTTCTTCATGACTTATACATGTTCCTGTAACTATGAGAATTATGCAACTCCCGTTTACCGGAGGAACACTTTGGGTACTACCAAACGTCACAACGTAACTGGGTGATTATAAAGGAGTACTACAGGTGTCTCCGAAGGTACATGTTGAGCTGGCGTATTTCGAGATTAGGTTTTGTCACTCCGATTGTCGGAGAGGTATCTCTGGGCCCTCTCGGTAATGCACATCATTATAAGCCTTGCAAGCAATGTGACCAATGAGTTGGTTACGGGATGATGCATTACGGAACGAGTAAAGAGACTTGCCGGCAACGAGATTGAACTAGGTATTGGATACCGACAATCAAATCTCGGGCAAGTAACATACTGATGACAAAGGGAACAACGTATGTTGTTATGCAGTTTGACCGATAAAGATCTTCGTAGAATATGTAGGAACCAATATGGGCATCCAGGTTCCGCTATTGGTTATTGACCAAGAATGGTTCTAGGTCATGTCTACATAGTTCTCGAACCCGTAGGGTCCGCACGCTTAACGTTACGATGACAGTTTTATTATGAGTTTATAAGTTTTGATGTACCGAAGTTTGTTCGGAGTCCCGGATGTGATCACGGACATGACGAGGAGTCTCGAAATGGTCGAGACATAAAGATTGATATATTGGACGACTATATTCGAACACCGGAAGTGTTCCGGGTGATTTCGGAGAAAACCGGAGTGCCGGAGGGGTTACCGGAACCCCCCTGGGAGAGTTAATGGGCCACATGGGCCTTGGTGGGAAGAGAGAGGGGCGGCCAGGGTGGGCCGCGCGCCCCCTCTCCCTCTGGTCCGAATTGGACTAGGAGGGGGGGGGGGCGCCCCCCTCTTTCCTTCCCCCCTCTCCCCCTTCCTTCCCCTCCTTGTAGGAGTAGGAAAGGAGGAGTCCTACTCCTACTAGGAGGAGGACTCCTCCTCCTGGCGCGCCCCCCTTGGGCTGGCCGGCCTCCCTCCTTGCTCCTTTATATACGGGGGCAGGGGGGCACCCCAGAACACACAAGTTGATCTACAGATCGTTCCTTAGCCGTGTGCGGTGCCCCCCTCCACCATATTACACCTCGGTCATATCGTCACGGAGTTTAGGCGAAGCCCTGCGCCGGTAGGGCATCATCATCATCACCACGCCATCGTGCTGACGGAACTCATCCCCGAAGCTTTGCTGGATCGGAGCCCGGGGATCGTCATCGAGCTGAACGTGTGCTAAACTCGAAGGTGTCGTACGTTCGGTACTTGGATCGGTCGGATCATGAAGACATACGACTACATCAACCGCGTTGTGCTAACGCTTCCGCTTACGGTCTACGTGGGTACATGGACAACACTCTCCCCTCTCATTGCTATGCCATCACCATGATCTTGCGTGTACGTAGGAAATTGTTTGAAATTACTACGTTCCCCAACAGTGGCATCCGAGCCTAGGTTTTATGCATTGATGTTATATGCACGAGTAGAACACAAGTGAGTTGTGGGCGATACAAGTCATACTGCTTACCAGCATGTCATACTTTGGTTCGGCGGTATTGTGAGATGAAGCGGCCCGGACCGACATTACGCGTACGCTTACGCGAGACTGGTTTCACCATTACGAGCACTTGTGCTTAAAGCTGGCTGGCGGGTGTCTGTCTCTCTCACTTTAGCTAAATCGAGTGTGGCTACGCCCGGTCCTTGCGAAGGTTAAAACAACACTAACTTGACGAACTATCGTTGTGGTTTTGATGCGTAGGTAAGAATGGTTCTTGCTAAGCCCGTAGCAGCCACGTAAAATTTGCAACAACAAAGTAGAGGACGTCTAACTTGTTTTTGCAGGGCATGTTGTGATTTGATATGGTCAAGACGTGATGCTATATTTCATTGTATGAGATGATCATGTTTTGTAACCGAAGTTATCGGCAACTGGCAGGAGCCATATGGTTGTCGCTTTATTGTATGAAATGCAAATGCCCTGTAATTGCTTTACTTTATCACTAAGCGGTAGCGATAGTCGTAGAAGCAATAGATGGCATAACGACAACGATGCTACGATGGAGATCAAGGTGTCACGCCGGTGACGATGGTGATCATGACGGTGCTTCGAAGATGGAGATCACAAGCACAAGATGATGATGGCCATATCATATCACTTATATTGATTGCATGTGATGTTTATCCTTTATGCATCTTATCTTGCTTTGATTGACGGTAGCATTTTAAGATGATCTCTCACTAATTATCAAGAAGTGTTCTCCCTGAGTATGCACGGTTGCGAAAGTTCTTCGTGCTGAGACATCACGTGATGATCGGGTGTGATAGGCTCTACGTTCAAATACAACGGGTGCAAAACAGTTGCACACGCGGAATACCCAGGTTAAACTTGACGAGCCTAGCATATACAGATATGGCCTCGGAACACGGAGACCGAAAGGTCGAGCGTGAATCATATAGTAGATATGATCACCATATTGATGTTCACCATTGAAACTACTCCATCTCACGTGATGATCGAACATGGTTTAGTTGATATGGATCACGTGATCACTTAGAGGATTAGAGGGATGTCTATCTAAGTGGGAGTTCTTTAGTAATATGATTAATTGAACTTTAATTTATCATGAACTTAGTCCTGGTAGTATTTTGCAAATTATGTTGTAGATCAATAGCTTGCGTTGTTGCTTTCATATGTTTATTTTGATATGTTCCTAGAGAAAATTGTGTTGAAAGATGTTAGTAGCAATGATGCGGATTGGATCCGTGATCTGAGGTTTATCCTCATTGCTGCACAGAAGAATTATGTCCTTAATGCACTGCTAGGTGACAGACCTATTGCAGGAGCAGAAGCAGACGTTATGAACGTTTGGCTAGCTCAATATGATGACTACTTGATAGTTTAGTGCACCATGCTTAACGGCTTAGAATCGGGACTTCAAAGACGTTTTGAACGTCATGGACCATATGAGATGTTCCAGGAGTTGAAGTTAATATTTCAAGCAAATACCCGAGTTGAGAGATATGAAGTCTCCAACAAGTTCTATAGCTAAAAGATGGAGGAGAATCGCTCAACTAGTGAGCATGTGCTCAGATTGTCTGGGTACTTCAATCGCTTGAATCAAGTGGGAGTTAATCTTCCAGATAAGATAGTGATTGACAGAGTTCTCTAGTCACCATCACCAAGTTAGTAGAACTTTGTGATGAACTATAGTATTCAAGGGATGACGAAAATGATTCCCGATCTCTTCGTGATGTTGAAATCGACGAAGGTAGAAATCAAGAAAGAGCATCAAGTGTTGATGGTTGACAAGATCACTAGTTTCAAGAAAAGGGCAAAGGGAAAGAAAGGGAACTTCAAGCAGAATGGAAAGCAAGTTGTCACTCCCGCGAAGAAGCCCAAAGCTGGAGCAAAGCCTGAAACTGAGTGATTATACTGCAAAGGAAATGGTCACTAGAAGCGGAAATGCCTTGAATATTTGGTGGATAAGAAGGATGGCAAAGTGAACAAGGGTATATTTGATATACATGTTATTGATGTGTACCTTACTAGTGTTTATAGTAACCCCTGAGTATTTGATACTTGTTCGGTTGCTAAGATTAGTAACTCGAAACAGGAGTTACAGAATAAACAGAAACTAGTTGAGGGTGAAGTGACGATGTGTGTTGGAAGTGGTTCCAAGATTGATATGATCATCATCGCACACTCCCTATACTTTCGAGATTAGTGTTGAACCTAAATAAATGTTATTTGGTGTTTGCGTTGAGCATGAATATGATTTGATCATGTTTATTGCAATATGGTTATTCATTTAAAATCAGAGAATAATTGTTGTTCTGTTTAAATGAATAAAACCTTTGATGGTCATACACCCAATGAAAATAGTTTGTTGGATCTCGATCGTAGTGATACACATATTCATAATATTGATGCCAAAAGATGCAAAGTTGATAATGATAGTGCAACTTATTTGTGGCACTGCCGTTTGGGTCATATCGGTGTAAAGCGCATGAAGAAACTCCATAAAGATGGATTTTTGGAATCACTTGGTTATGAATCATTTGATGCTTGCGAACCGTGCCTTTTGGGCAAGATGGCTAAAAACTCCGTTCTTCGGAACAATGGAACAAGCTACTGACTTATTGGAAATAATACATACCGATGTATGCGATCCAATGAGTGTTGATGCTCGTGGCAAGTGTCGTTATTTTCTGACCTTCACAAGATGATTTGAGCAGATATGGGTATATCTACTTGATGAAACATAAGTCTGAAATAGTTGAAAGGTTCAAAGAATTTCAGAGTGAAGTGGAAAAATCATCGTAACAAGAAAATAAAGTTTCTGCGATCTGATCGCGGAGACGAATATTTGAGTTACGAGTTTGGTCTTCAATTAAAACAATGTGGAATAGTTTCACAGCTCACGCCACCTGGAACACCACAACGTTATGGTGTGTCCGAACGTCGTAACCGCACTTTATTGGATATGGTGCGATCTATGATGTCTCTTACTGATTTACCATTATCATTTTGGGGTTATGCATTAGAGACAGCTGCATTCACGTTAAAAGGGCACCATCTAAATACGTTGAGACGACACCGTATGAACTATGGTTTAGCAGTAAACCTAAACTGTCGTTTCTTAAAGCTTGGAGTTGCGATGCTTATATGAAAAAAAGGTTTTCAACCTGATAAGCTCGAACCCAAATTGGAGAAGTGCGTCTTCATAGAATACCCAAAGGTAACTATTGGGTACACCTTCTATCACAGATCCGAAGGCAAGTTATTCATTGCTAAGATGGATCCTTTCTAGAGAAGAAGTTTCTCTCGAAAGAAGTGAGTGGGAGGAAAGTAGAACTTGATGAGGTAATTGTACCTTCTCCCTTATTGGAAAGTAGTTCATCACAGAAATCTGTTCCTGTGACTACTACACCAATTAGTGACGAAGTTAATGATGATGATCATGAAACTTCAGATTAAGTTACTACAGAACCTCGTAGGTCTTCCAGAGTAAGATCCGCACCAGAGTGGTACGATAATCCTGTTCTGGAAGTTATGTTACTAGACCATGACGAACCTACGAACTATGAAGAAGCGATGGTGAGCCCAGATTCCGCAAAATGGCTTGAGGCCATGAGATCTGAGATGAGATCCATGTATGAAAACAAAGTATGGACTTTGATTGACTTGCCCAATGATCGGCAAGATATTGAGATTAAATGGTTCTTCAAGAGGAAGACGGACGATGATAGTGTTACTATCTACAAAGCTAGAATTGTCGCAAAAAGGTTTTTCGACAAATTCAAGGTGTTGACTACGGTGAGAGTTTTTCACTCGTATCTATGCTTAAGTCTGTCTGAATCATGTTAGCAATTGCCGCATTATATGAAATCTGGCAAATGGATAAACAAAACTGCATTCCTTAATGGATTTATTAAAGAAGAGTTGTATATGATGCAACCAGAAGGTTTTGTCGATCCTAAAGGTGTTAACAAAATGTGCAAGCTCCAGCGATCCATCAATGGACTGGTGCAAGCATCTCAGAGTTGGAATATACGCTTTGAGAAGTTGATCAAAGCATATAGTTTTAATACAGACTTGCGGTGAAGCCTGTATTTACAAGAAAGTGAGTGGGAGCTCTGTAGCATTTCTAATATTATATGTGCATGACATATTGTATATTGGAAATGATATCGAAATTCTGGATAGCATGAAAGGGTACTTGAATAAGAGTTTTTTAAAGCAAGACCTCGGTGAAGCTGCTTACACATTGAGCATCAAGATATATATAGATAGATCAAGACGCTTGATAAGATTTTTCAATAAATACATACCTTGATAAATTTTTGAAATAGTTCAAAATGGAACAGTCAAAGGAGTTCTTGCCTGTGTTACAAGGTGTGAAGTTGAGTAAGACTCAAGACCCGACCATTGCAGAAAATAGAAAGAGAATGAAAAGTCATTCCCTATGCCTCAGTCATAGGTTCTATAAAGTATGCTATGCTGTGAACCAGACCTATTGTATACCTTGCTCTGTGTTTGGTAAAGGAATACAATTTTGATCTAATAAGTAGATCACTGGACATGGGTCAAGAATATCCTTAGTGAGGACTAAGGAGATGTTTCTCGATTATGGAGGTGATAAAAGAGCCCGACGTAAAAGTTACAACGATGCAAGCTTTTACGCCAATCCAGATGACTCTAAGTCTCAATCTGGATACATATTGAAAGTGGGAGCAATTAGCTAGAGTAGCTCAGTGCAGAGCATTGTGGACATAGAATATTTGCAAAATACATACGGCTCTGAATATGACAAACCCGTTGACTAAGCTTCTCTCACGAGCAAAACATGATCATACCTTAGTACTCTTTTGGGTGTTAATCACATAGTGATGTGAACTAGATTATTGACTCTAGTAAACCCTTTGGGTGTTGATCACATGATGATGTGAACTATGGGTATTAATCACATGCAGATGTGAATATTGGTGTTAAATCACATAGCGATGTGAACTAGATTATTGACTCTAGTGCAAGTGGGAGACTGAAGGAAATATGCCCTAGAGGCAATAATAAAGTTATTATTTATTTCCTCATATCATGATAAATGTTTATTATTCATGCTAGAATTGTATTAACCGGAAACATGATACATGTGTGAATACATAGACAAACATATAGTCACTAGTATGCCTCTACTTGACTAGCTCATTAATCAAAGATGGTTGTGTTTCCTAACCATAGACATGTGTTGTCATTTGATTAATGGGATCACATCATTAGGAGAATGATGTGATTGACATGACCCATTCCGTTAGCCTAGCACTTGATCGTTTAGTATATTGCTATTACTTTCTTCATGACTTATACATGTTCCTGTAACTATGAGAATTATGCAACTCCCGTTTACCGGAGGAACACTTTGGGTACTACCAAACGTCACAACGTAACTGGGTGATTACAAAGGAGTACTACAGGTGTCTCCGAAGGTACATGTTGAGTTGGCGTATTTTGAGATTAGGTTTTGTCACTCCGATTGTTGGAGAGGTATCTCTGGGCCCTCTCGGTAATGCACATCATTATAAGCCTTGCAAGCAATGTGACCAAATGGGTTGGTTATGGGATGATGCATTATGGAACGAGTAAAGAGACTTGCCGGCAACGAGATTGAACTAGGTATTGGATACCGACGATCAAATCTCGGGCAAGTAACATACCGATGACAAAGGGAACAACGTATGTTGTTATGCGGTTTGACCGATAAAGATCTTCGTAGAATATGTAGGAACCAATATGGGCATCCAGGTTCCGCTATTGGTTATTGACCAAGAATGGTTCTAGGTCATGTCTACATAGTTCTCGAACCCGTAGGGTCCGCACGCTTAACGTTACGATGACAGTTTTATTATGAGTTTATAAGTTTTGATGTACCGAAGTTTGTTTGGAGTCCCGGATGTGATCACGGACATGACGAGGAGTCTCGAAATGGCCGAGACATAAAGATTGATATATTGGACGATTATATTCGGACACCGGAAGTGTTCCGGGTGATTTCGGAGAAAACCGGAGTGCCGGAGGGGTTACCGGAACCCCCCCGGGAGAGTTAATGGGCCACATGGGCCTTGGTGGGAAGAGAGAGGGGCAGCCAGGGTGGGCCGCGCGCCCCCTCTCCCTCTGGTCCGAATTGGACTAGGAGGGGGGCGCCCCCCTCTTTCCTTCCCCCCTCTCCCCCTCCCTTCCCCTCCTAGTAGGAGTAGGAAAGGAGGAGTCCTACTCCTACTAGGAGGAGGACTCCTCCTCCTGGCGCGCCCCCCTTGGGCCGGCCGGCCTCCCCCCTTGCTCCTTTATATACGGGGGCAGGGGGCACCCCAGAACACACAAGTTGATCTACGGATCGTTCCTTAACCGTGTGCGGTGCCCCCTCCACCATATTCCACCTCGGTCATATCGTCATGGAGTTTAGGAGAAGCCCTGCGCCGGTAGAGCATCATCATCATGACCACGCCGTCGTGCTGACGGAACTCATCCCCGAAGCTTTGCTGGATCGGAGCCCAGGGATCGTCATCGAGCTGAACGTGTGCTGAACTCGGAGGTGCCGTACATTCGGTACTTGGATCGGTCAGATCGTGAAGACGTACGACTACATCAACCACGTTGTGCTAACGCTTCCGCTTACGGTCTACGCGGGTACGTGGACAACACTCTCCCCTCTCGTTGCTATGCCATCACCATGATCTCGCGTGTACGTAGGATTTTTTTTGAAATTACTACGTTCCCCTACATGAATGTACCCCTGTTCCGAACCATGATAGAGCATACATGTGTCTACACAGTGTTCAACTTCAAAAGGCACTGTATGGACTCAGATAGTCTGGTAGCATGTGGTATAATCACCTAAGCGATTTCCTTCATCAGAAGGGTTACACGAGCAATAGAAATTGCCTATGTGTTTTTATACGATGATCCCAAGATGGATTCTGTATAATCTCGATGTACGTAGACGATTTAAACATAATCAGTACACCTGATGATATTGAGGAAGTGAGTTCCTACCTGATGTCAGAATTCGAGATGAAGGATTTGGGTAAAACCAAGTTCTGTCTAGGTCTGCAACTTGAACATTCCCTTGATGGGATTCTAGTGCACCAGTTAGGCCTACACCCAGAAGGTGTTGGAAAGATTTGAATTTGATAAGGCATATCCTTCTAAGACCCCGATGCTCGGAAGATCTTTACAACCAGACAAGGACCCGTTCAGGCCAAAGGAAGAGGGGGAGGAAACTCTAGGACCAGAGGTTCCTTACCTGAGTGCAGTTGGAACACTCATGTACCTCACAAATTGTACACGGCCAGACATAGCTTTTGCCGTCAGTTTTCTTGCTAGGTACAGTCTAAGCCTACCAAGAGACATTTGAAAGGCATCAAGGACATCTTCCGTTACCTGTATGAGACCAAAGATCTTGGCATGTTTTAGAAGGAATCAAGACCTATCTCTTATAGGCTATGCTGATGTTGGGTGTCTGTTGGACCCACATACTTCTAAGTCATTGACTGGATATGTTTTCCTTTGTGGTGTGGAACCGTATTTTCCTGGAAATCTTCCAAGTTGAGTCTTGTATTGACTTCCACAAACCACTCGAAAATCATAGCACTATGCGAAGCATCACGAGAGTGTGTATGGCTTCAGCGGATGATCAGGCACATTCAACAAACATGTGGGCTGAGCACCGAACAAACGCCTACCATTATCTTTGGAGATAATACTGATTGTGTTGCACACATTCATATGGTTATGTTAAGAGTAATCCCACAAAGAATATTAATACTGAGTTCTTTTATGCACATGAGATGCAAAAGATGAACAAGGTGAGAATCTTGCATGCTAAGTCTGGTGCTAGTCTTGCTGATTTGTTCACTAAATTATTACCGATGCCATCTTTCGAGAGATGTGTGCATAGAATCACTATGATGGGAATTAGGGAGATGCAAGGTTCAGGGGGAGAAACTTCACAAACTCATCGTTAAAATCTCGGTCCCGATGATCGAGTACTCAACTTGATGGTTGAGTGGATTGTACTCTTTTTGCCTTGAGTAAGTTTTCCTGATGTTTCTCACACGAGGTTTTTGATGAGGCAATTCGTGCAACATAACAACGTATACTATGTGCTCTTTCTCCATATTTTTCCCACTGGGTTTTTGGAGTTTTGAGACATGGATATACAGATAACTGCCCAAGGGGGAGTGTTTGGAAACTTGGGCCTTAGATGGAACAAGCCATTGGCCCATTATAGACCAAGTCCCCCACTTAACGTTAAAGTGGGCAGTTATCCCTCCACCCCTAGATATATAAAGAGAAGAGCACCCTGTGTATGTACAGTTGATGATGATTAATAAAGAAAGACTCCCCTCTACATCTCTGTGTCCATTTACTTTCTGTACCTGTGTGTGATCGACTACAACGCTCGCCCCCGCTCCGCAACCTTGGGCCGGACTCGCCGACAGGAGGTGCGGAACAAAACAAGCACTCATCCAGAGCAAGCAAACAAACTCAATTCCTACTATTGGGGGGCAGCAGAATCTAGCATGGCTCCTGTCTCATCACGAATGAGTCTCAACGACATCCTCCTCCTCTGGTACACCTCGGGATCGTCGCACTCGGCAATGTAGTTATCCATTCCTAAGTTCAGTGCCCTGCCCATCTCAGCCCACATTACTAGCGCCGCCCCCATCGGTGGCCCAGCCTTCCCGAGCTCCTCCGGCAACCTATCTCCCAGCTTCAAGCCAAGGCGACGCTGATGGTTGATATAGGCGGTGCTGTGGCATTGGAATACGATTCGGCTGACCAGACGCGCTACCAGGAACCTCCGTCAGAACAGAAGTTTGTCGTGGTGGTGCTGCAACTCCTTGTGTATCTGGTAAAACTCTTGTAACCCCTCCATCCCTGACCGGTACTGCTCCTTCGGGTCCTTGATCTTCATCCTGTCCTCGTCCGTCATCGGCACAGGGCGGTGCATCTTCTTCCCTGCAATGGTACCAAAATCAAAGAAGATATGGATGGTGGAACTGCAATTTCCAGGTGCTCAAGAATTAATAAGTTCAAGGGATCGAGGGAGGGGGGCGGACTTGGCTTGGTGAGGCCCTCAGGAGCGGTGTGATAATCCCCAAGTGCAGGGAATCATCATATCAATTCCCAAAGATGGAAGTGATAAATATGGAGTGTCAAACCCACAAGGAGCTAAAGGTAAGATCAATATTCTCCCAAGTCCTATCTGCCACTGATATAACTCTACGTACACTGAACGTTTGCTTCCAACTAGAAGCGAGAAAGAAAACTATGTTGTTGGTATGAAGAGGATAACTTTGCATGATATCGGAGAGCTAACATATAAAATTAGGTGTTGTTATCATAAAGTTAGAATATATTACTAAATATTATAAATAGCGAGTTTGGAATAATGATGGGCCGGTGTGCGGAACTATCCTAGGCAATTGTTAACAAGACCGGTGGTCGTCATTGCAATTTCATATGAGGGAGAGGGAGGCATAAGCTAACATACTTTGTCTTCTTAGATCATATGCACTTATGATTGGAACTCTAGCAAGCATCTGCAACTACTAAAGATCATTAACGTAAAACCCAACCATAGCATCAACATATCAAGTCCCCTTTATCCCATACGCAACAACCCCCTTAATCGGGTTTATGCTTCTGTCACTCAAGCAACCCACTATAAGCGAATCATGAACTTTATTGCAACACCCTACAACGGCAATCCCTCACACTTGCGCGACACGGAGGGCACAATAGGACAACTCCAAAATAAAATATACAACTCATACCAATCTAGATCATCAATCAACTCAAAGACAAAAGATATCTACTCAAAACATCATAGGATGGCAACACATCATTGGATCATAATATGTGGCGTAAACCACCATGTTCAAGTAGGGATTACAGCGGGGTGCGGGAGAGTTGACCGCGTAAAAGAGATGAGGATGGTGATGATGATGGTGATGTTGATGAAGATGATCACCGCGACGATGGTTCCCCTCCCGATGGCACTCCGGCGCCACTGAGAGAGAGGAGGAGAGGTTCTCCCCCTTATGCTTTCGACTCCATGGCCTCCCCTCTGGATGGGGAGAGGTTCCCCCTCTAGTCCTTGGCCTTCATGGCGATGATGGCCCCTCCGAGATCCATCCCCATGGCCTCCGGTGATGATGGCCCCCTCCGACAGGGTGCTAGAGAGGGCCTAGATTGATTTATCGTGGCTACAGAGGCTTGCTGCGGCGGAACTTCCGATCTAGGTTATTTTCTAGAGGTTTGGGCATTTATAGGAGAGGTTGGCATCGAGAACAAGTTAGGGGGCCCCATGGGAAGTCCATGAGGCAAGGGGGGCGCCCTAGGGGGGTGGGCGCGCCCTCCACCCTCGTGGGGCCCATGGGACTCCCGCCAGTAACTCTTTGTTCCATTATTTTTTATATTTTCCAGAAAAATTCTCCGTTGATTTTCAGCGCATTCCGAGAACTTTTATTTCTGCACAAAAACAACACCACGGTAGTTCTGCTGAAAACATCATCAGTCCTGGTTAGTTCTAATCAAATCATACCAAAATCATATAAAACTATTGTAAACATGGCATGAATACTTCATAAATTATAGATACGTTGGAGACGTATCAACACCCCCAAGCTTAATTGCTGCTCGTCCTCGAGTAGGTAAAAGATAAAAGAAATAATTTATGAAGTGTGAATGCTAGCAAGTGCTTAAGTTTGATCAATGATAGTTTCAATCACTTTTTCTAGCATCATTATATATCATAATAGTAGCTCAACTCATACAACTTCTCATGATCAAGTAACAAGCTATTCACATGTTAATGTATAGATCATAAACTTTCTTGAAAACTAACAAACCATGCTCTTAGTCACCAAACAATTGCAATTCATCTTATTTTCGGGAAGGGTCTATGTGAGAGCTTTTGATTCAGCAAACTCCACATACTCAACTATCATTTAATCTTTCACAATTGCTAACACTCATGTGATATTTATGGGTTCAAAGTTTTAATCGGACACAAAGAAAGATAGGGGCTTATAGTTTGGCCTCCCAACTTTTTACCTCAAGGGTAATGTCAACAATAATAATTTATGAAAACTTACATCCAAGTGGGTATATATATTTGGATCGCTCCAACACAAAGTGCTTGCCAAAGTAAAAATGTAAA
Source organism: Triticum aestivum (assembly GCF_018294505.1). NCBI lineage: Eukaryota > Viridiplantae > Streptophyta > Magnoliopsida > Poales > Poaceae > Triticum > Triticum aestivum. The sequence continues at coordinate 663,135,136 of NC_057798.1, read as the reverse complement.
AAGGAAAGGTGATGATCACCATGACTCTTGTATAAGGGTAGAAGATAAAAGTAAAAGATAGGCCCTTCGCAGAGGGAAGCAGAGGTTGTCATGCGCTTTTATGGCTGGATGCACAAAATCTTAATGAAAAAGAACGTCGCTTTATATTGCCGCTTGTATAAGGACCTTTATTATGAAATCCGTCACTTTTATTTCTTCCATGTCGCAAGTTCGTATAAAGCTTATTTCCTTCGCACTAATAGATCATACATATTTAGAGAGAAATTTTTATTGCATGCACCAATGACAACTTACTTGAAGGATCTTACTCAATCCATAGGTAGGTATGGTGGACTCTTATGGCAAAACTGGTTTAACGGATGTTTGGAAGCACAAGTAGTATCTCTACTTGGTGTAAAGAATCCGGCTAGCATGAGAGGGAAAGGCAAGCTCAACATGTTGGATGATCCAAGACAATATAATGTTTCGAATATAGGAAAACATAACCCATTAAGTTGTCTTCCTTGTCCAACATCAACCTTTTAGAATGTCATATTTTAATGAGTGCTCACAACTACAAAAGATGTCCAAGATAGTATATTTATATGTGAAATCTCTCTTCCTTCAATATTCTTTCATGAATTGTTCAAGTGACCAATTCTGCGCTTGCTAACTTTAAATAAGTTTACCAACTATACTTATTATGTGTGAAGTCAATGCTCCCCTTGTTATATAAACATATATAAATTTGGATTTATGATATTCGATTCATTCAACCAATTACTCATAGGATATATGTGAAGCACGTGAGTAAATGACAAACTACTCCAAAAAGATATGAGTGAAGAACACTGAGTAGTCAAATAATTAACTAGCCATGGGAGGACTCTATTTCATTCAAGATTTCAGATCCAATAATTTTATTCAAACAACAAGTAAAATTCAAAATACGCTCCAAGCAAAACACATATCATGTGACGAATAAAAATATAGCTCTGAGTAAGGTATACCGATAGTTTTGAAGACGAAAGAGGGGATGCCTTCCGGGGCATCCCCAAGCTTAGGCGCTTGAGTCTTCTTTGAATATCACCTTGGGGTGCCTTGGGCATCCCCAAGCTTAGGGTCTTTCCACTCCTTATTCTCCTCATATCGATATCTCACTCAAAAGTTGAAAACTTCAATCACACAAAACTTAACGGAATTTCGTGAGATGGGTTAGTATGATAAAGAGTAAATCATTCACTTTGGTACTATCAAAGACAAGATTCATAATTGTTATCACACAATGCCTACTATACCATATCATTTCTACAATTTATATTGAGAAATATAAGCCATAGAAACTAGAAAACGAGCAAACTATGCAATGAAAACAGAATCTGTCAGAAAAAGAACAGTCTGTAATGATCTGAACAACAACCATACTTCTGCTACTCCAAAAATTATGAAATAAATTGGTGGACGTGAGGAATTTTTCTATTAATACTCAAAGAATCAACTCAAAATCACTCTTCTGTAAAAAATGACCGCTAATCTCGTGAGTGCAAAGTTTCTGTTTTTTACAGCAAGATCACATTAACTTTCACCCAAGTCTTCCTAAAGGTCTTACTTGGCACTTTATTGAAACAAAAACTATAAAACATGATTAATACATTATTTTAATCATGTGAACACTCAAAAACAGTAAGGGTAAATATTGTGTTGTCTCCCAACAAGCGTATTTCTTTAATGCCTTTTAGCTAGGCATGATGATTTCAATGATGCTCACATAAAAGATAAGAATTGAAACATAAAGAGAGCATCATGAAGAATATGACTAGCACATTTAAATATAACCCATTTACTATGCCTAGGGATTTTGTGAGCACACAATTTATAGGAACAAGAATCAACTAGCATAGGAAGGCAAAACAAGTATAACTTTCAAAACTTTAAGCACATAGAGAGGAAACTTGATATTATTGCAACTCCTACAAGCATGTATTCCTCCCTCATAATAATTTTCAGTAGCATCATGAATGAGTTCAACAATATAAACATCACATGAAGCATTCTTTTCATGATCTACCAGCATAGAAATTTTTCTACTCTCCACATAAGCAAAACTCTTCTCATTTGGAATAGTGGGAGCAAAGTCAACAAAATAACTATCATGTGAGGCATCATCCAATTGAAAATTAAAATCATGATGACAAGTTTCATGTTTAACATTATTCTTTATATCATACATGTCATCACAATAATCATCATAGATAGCAACTTTTTTCTCATATCAATTGGAACCTCTTCCGAAATAGTGGAATCATTACTAACTAAAGTTGACACTATTCCAAATCCACTTTCATAAATATCACACTAAGATTCAACACCCTCCAAAATAGTGGGATCACTAATTCCTAAAGTTGACACTCTTCCAAACCCACTTTAGACGATAGTATTATTCATACTCCAAAAGATATAAGTGAAGTTCATGGAGGATTCTACAATTAATATAGACTAACCAATATCCAAGTTCAAAATATATAAGTGAAGCACACGAAGCATTCTATAAAACCATACTCAAAAGATTTAAGTGAAGCACAAAGAGCATTCTATAAGGTCATACTTAAAAGATATAAGTGAAGCACATGAAGCATTCTATAAATCGATGAAGGGCTATCTCATACTAGCATGGTTCTTAAATAAAAAGGAAAACACAAAGGACACAAATCATGTGAACAAAACAAAAACCAAGGTATACCGATAATTGTTGAAGAAGAAAGATGGGATGCCAACCGGGGCATCCCCAAGCTTAGATGCTTGAGTATCCTTGGAATATTTACTTGGGGTGCCTTGGGCATCCCCAAGCTTGAACTCTCGCCTCTCTTTATTCTTCTCACATCGGTATCTCCTCGTTCTTCGAACACTTCATCCACAAAAAACTTAACAAAAACTTGGTGAGATCCGTTAGTATAAAAAAGCAAATCACTACCTTTAGGTACTGTTGTAAACTCATTCCAATTTCATATTAGAACTTTATCTACTATGTTCCAACTTCACCATGGTTCATACCCCCCGATACTACCCATAGATTCATCAAAATAAGCGAACAACACATAGAAAACAGAATCTGTCAAAACAGGATAGTATGTAGTAATCTGGAAATTTAGTAAACTTCTGTAACTCCAAAAATTCTAAAACAAATATGACAATTTAAAAAATTTGTAACTAATGTGAAAAAAGTTTCAGACCCATTTGACTTTCCAGTAAAAAAAATGTAAACTCACGTGCTACAGCCAAAGTTTCTGTTTTTTGTACTGCACATAGTAAACAAGCAATCTAATCATCCTAAAACCAAAGCTTGGCACATTATTTTTATAATACAATGGATATATACAAGGGGACAATTATTTTCAGAGAAACTTCCATGAATTTTTTTACATTGTTTCCATGAGCATGAACACAAGTGTTCAAGGTCGATCCTCACTTCTCCAATGCATAACTTCCCAATCACTTCTCTTTTTGAAAAACTTTTTAGGCATATGAGGCAAGTGAATCTTTTTCTATTTTCATTTTTTTAATTTTTTTTGTATGTTTCACCCAGAACTAAGCAGAAACAAAAGGGAAAACAAAATCTACTTAGTGAAGAAAGCAAACAAGCACACACGAGAACATCAACCCCACGCTATTGCTCCCCGACAACGGCGCCAGAAAAGAGCTTGATAATCCCCAAGTGCAGGTAATCATCATAGCAATTCCCAGTGATGGAAGTGATAAATATGGAGTGTCGAACCCACAAGGAGCTAAAGGAGATCAATATTCTCTCAAGTCCTATCTGCCACTGATACAACTCTACGTACACTGAACGTTTGCTTCCAACTAGAAACGAGAAAGAAAACTATGTTGTGGGTATGAAGAGGATAACTTTGCATGATATCAGAGAGATAAAATATACAAGTAGATGATGTTATCATAAAGTTAGAATATATTACTAAATATTATAAAAGCAAGTGTGGAATAATGATGGGTCGGTGCGCGGAATTATCCTAGGCAATTTTTAACAAGACCGGTGGTCGTCATTGCAATTTCATATGAGGGAGAGGCATAAGCTAACATACTTTCTCTTCTTGGATCATATGCACGTATGATTGGAACTCTGGCAAGCATCCGCAACTACTAAAGATCATTAAGGTAAAATCCAACCATAGCATTAACATATCAAGTCCCCTTTATCCCATACGCAACAACCCCCTTACTCAGGTTTATGCTTCTGTCACTCAAGCAACCCACTATAAGTGAATCATGAACGTATTGCAACACCCTACAATGGGAATCCCTCACGCTTGTGCGACACGGAGGGCATAATAGTACATCACCAAAATAAAACATACAACTGCTCATACCAATCTAGATCATCAATCAACCCAATGACATAAGATATCTACTCAAAATGTCATAGGATGGCAACACATCATTGGATTATAATATGTGTCATAAAGCACCATGTTCATGTAGGGATTACCGCAGGGTGCAGGAGACTGGATCGCATCAAAGAGATGAGGATGGTGATGTTGATGAAGACGATCACCACGGCGATGGTTCCCCTCCCGATGGCACTCCGGTGCCACCGAGAGAGAGGAGGAGAGGTTCTCCCCCTTGTGCTTCCTCCTCCATGGCCTCCCCTTTGGTCCTTGGCCTTCATGGCGATGATGACCCCTCCAAGATCCTTCCCCATGGCCTGCGGTGATGATGGCCCCCTTCGGCAGGGTGCTAGAGAGGGCCAAGATTGATTTCTCATGGATACAGAGGCTTGCGGCGGTGGAACTTTCGATCTAGGTTATTCTCTAGAGGTTTGGGCATTTATAGGAGAGGTTGGCGTCGAGAACAAGTCAGGGGGCCCCACGGGAAGTCCACAAGGCACAGGGGTGCGCCCTAGGGGGTGTGGGCGCGCCCTCCACCCTCATGGGTCCCACGGGACTCCCCTACAGTAAATCTTTGTTCCATTATTTTTTATATTTTCCAGAAAAATTCTCCGTTGATTTTCAGCGCATTTCGAGAAGTTTTATTTCTGCACAAAAACAACATCATGGTAGTTCTGCTGAAAACAGCATCAGTCCAGGTTAGTTCTAATCAAATCATACCAAAATTGTTGGGGATATAACTATTGGGTATGAACCGCCAAAGGAGGGGCTGGGTTATACCTATGACGATTCTCTAGCCCAAGACGGTACTTGAAGATGACGGTTCATTTAAAGGGTCCAAAGCCCAAAGGCGACTTAAGTCCCGTAGAGATAAAATGCCGTATGTATATAACTTGTATTGTAAGGCAGGAATAGAGAGAGAGACCGATCCGGGCACTGTTTATGAGCGGGCCGGGACTCTGTGAGCCGCTGGGCGTTGACCTCTATATATAAAGGAACGACCCGGCGGCGGTTCAGGACACGTAACGCAGATCGAGAACTAGGTCAAGCGGATTCGCTCCTTGGTAATCGAGACATAAGCAATACCACCCAAAACTGGATCGTAGGCTTTTACCTTCACCGCAAGGGGCCGAACCGGTATAAACCCCGTGTCCTTTGTCCCGTTTAACCCCTTTAAGCTTCCTAGTTGCGATGGCTCCATGACTAAGTCCTTACACTAGGACATTTGACGTGACAATTCCACGACAGTTGGCGCCCACCATGGGGCCAGCGCACAGTGGATTTGAGTTCTTGAAGGGCAGCTTCGAAGGGCTCAAAGGATACGATGTGGGCCGGTTGACCAAGGGTCATCACGGCAAGCTCTACATCGACCACGCAGGCTGGGGCCCTGATGCCGGCTCAATTGAGTACGGGTACCGGGTCCCCTTTGGCGGAATCCATGTCTTCATCGGCAAGATCGATGAGCCGCGCCCTGAGCCGGACATCTACACCGACATCGTCGAGACGGCTCAGTGTGCGAGACCCACCCGGGCTCAGCCCGCCGTAAGGCGTGCCTTCGTGGGATGCATCCATGGAGGGGAACTTTCTGAAGGATCTGTGTCTGGCGGTGAGACGGCCATCTACTCTGATGGTGAGTCGTCCACGGGTGAGACGGATTCATTGTATCAACTGCAAGACGGCGGGCTTGGGGGCTGTTCCGATGGCAGCAGTATTTCAGACCCCTTTGAGCTGCCAAGCAGAGTTGGAATCTTCATGGTTGGTACCCAACCTGGGTTAAATTCTTCAACTACGGCAGCAATGACTTCCGGGTCAGCAACGGTGACATCAGCTGGGGCAGGAGGCCCTATGCGCTCGTCGGCTCAAGTTCTGATGTCTCTGATGGATAAATTGATGACTCTGTTAACCGCCGTGGTTAATCCGGCGGATCAAGATCAACATGATGCCGAGGTGGCACAACTACGTGAGGAGATAACACAAGCTAAGGAAGACCTAGCGGCAGAGGACGTCAGGATTACTGCAGAATGGGCGACTCTAGATGCTCGGGCCCAACATATTCAGGCGCAGGCTTTTCAGCTTGCGTTGGATCAGAACACATCTAATGAGGTCATGAGGAGAAGGCACCGGTCCCGCCGGCCTACGATATGCGAGCCTAGAAACCTTTTTTGCACGCCTGGTGCAAGGCCCAGTAACCTGCCGGAGGTGAACCGGACTGCGGCGCCTGGGGCAGGAACGCCGGGTCAGCCGCGGGTGATGGAACCCCCATGTCCAAATACTGCTCCACCTCAGCATGTACCAGTACCACCGGGTCATTATTCTAATCCACTAGAGAACATGATCGCTGCGGCGACATGATTGGTGGCTCTCCCATTCAATGGCGACTCTCCGACGGCGCTTGAAACGCAAAGGGTTAGAGAACTTCTTTAGACGGCCTTGGCATAACAGGAGGCTTACTCTTATAGTAGAGACAGGATTCATTCAACTCCACGTCCAAGCCGGAGCAGGAGCTATAGCAGGCATATAGACTCACCGACCGTTTCAAGCAATGCCCAGCACCGTGATCAACCGCATGGGCACGACCCAGCATGGGGTGGAGTTCCATACGTGCGTGATTAGGACAGAGTGCATCATCAAATTGAGAAGGCGGCTCAGCAGGTGGCTCAGCTAGCGGCTCAATAGGCGGCTGAGATGGCCGCTCAACAGGCGGCTTACAGCCCCTACCGGTTTATTCGATGACTTCAATTGAGGCGGGCTTGACCACTAGGACCGGGCGCGTACCTTGTTTGGTACCGGCTCTAGGTAATGAGCGTTTACCCAAGAATATCAAGGGGCCTCGAAAGGTGCCTAATTACACAACCGACTTACAACCTGGGGCATGGATCGAAAGTTATGAAATGGCTATGGAGTTATTGAAAGTCAGTGACGCTGTAATGGCCAAGTACTTCACCATGATGTTGGATGGAACAACCCCTAATTGGTTGAAGGGGCTGCCACCTAATTCCATTGGTTCATTGGCAGAATTAAAGGAGCAGTTTGTTTAGAACTTTAAAGACACATGCAAGCAACCTATGTCGACTGTAGACTTGACTAATTGCAGGCAAGAGGAAGGTGAGTACACAACCCATTGGGTGTGCCGGGTCAAGGTCATAATACATTCTTTTGATAAGATGGACGACGGCTCTGTAGTCTTAATGTTGGAGAAAAATTATCGTTTTGAGCCTCTAAAACAGAAGCTGGGGCGGCTCAAGCGCGATTGTAATGACATGGGCCAGCTGATGGCGGCTCTAGTCAAATATGCCAACTCTGATAGTACCAAGGATCCCGAGTCTTATGATGAAAAGGCAGGGAAGGGAAAGAAGAACAGCAACGCAAAGGGCTCGCAGCATAACCCGGCGAATCAAGGGGGCAGCAACAAACGTAAGGCTGATAGTAGCTTGGAGTTTGTGGATAATACCAATGCACAGGGCAACAGTCAACGGCGAAAGGGGAGGCCACCTCCTCGGTCTGGCGGGTCAGGTCCCACTCTTGAGCAGTTGTTAAATGAGCCCTGTCCGAAGCACGACACTGGAGAAAGGTCGGCCACTCATCTATGGAAGGATTTTACAATCATGAGGGCTTTCAAGCATTCTAACATATTTGATGGCAATCATGGGCCGGGCGGTGGCTCAGGCGGCAGCGGTTTTCATGGTCTGAATCATGGAGGTGGCGGCTCTAGTTCCGGTGTTCAGGGCCACCAGAATAATCAAGGCGGTTTCAATCAAGGTAGCCAAGGTGGTTACAATCAACAATCTGGCCAAGCGGGTCAGCAGCAGCAGCAATCTGGGTATCAGAGTCATCCAAAGTAGTTGAACAATGGGAAGTATCATGTTTTTACCACAAGTTTTTGCAAGCGGGACCAGAAGCTTCACAAGAGGGCAGTGAACGCCGTTGAATCGGCAGTTCCCCAGTACTTGCGATGGTCCGAGCAACCCATTATGTGGAGTCGGGCGGATCACCCGCCCCGGGTTGATAACCCGGGTCACTTGGCTTTGGTGGTGGCACCTCACGTTGGGGGGTACAAGTTTACTAAGGTACTCATGGATGGAGGCAACAACATCAGTATCCTTTATTATGAGACCTTTCGTCGTATGGGGTTAACTGATAAGAATCTCAAGCAGTCCAATACTGTTTTTCACGGTGTGGTTCCTAGTAAGTCGGCATACCCAGTGGGCAAAATTGAGCTGGAAGTAGCCTTTGGAGATGAGCATGATTCTAGGGCTGAGAAGTTAACCTTTGAAGTGGTCAAAATTAGGAGTCCATATCATGCTCTGTTTGGGCGGCCGGCTTATGCCAAGTTCATGGCGCAACTGTGCTATGTTTATCTGCAGCTCAAAATGCTGGGTTACAAGGGGACCATCACGGTTCATGGAAACCGGAAAGTAGCCTTGGAGTGTGAAGAAGGAGACACGGCTTATGCTGAGTTGGTCTGTGCAGCGAAAGAGTTGGATTTTTACAAGGATAATGTTGATCTGGCTGATATGACGTCTTTGAAAAAACCCACTACAGAGCATGACCTGGTGATGAAGTTCAAATCGGCCAATGACACAAAGCTTGTTGATTTCGTTCCTGGTGACTCATCCAAGCAGTTCAGTATCAGTGCTAATCTGGATCCCAAATAGGAAAGCGCGCTCATCGAGTTCATCTGTGAGAACCGGGACATCTTTGCATGAAATCCTTCTGACATGCCAGGTGTATCGAGAGAACTCGCTGAGCACACTCTCAATATTGATCCTAAGTTTAAACCGGTCAAGCAGTTTCATCGGCAGTTTAACAAGGAGAGGCGCAAGGCCATTGGTGAGGAGGTGGCCCGGCTCTTGGCAGTCGGGTTCATTATTGAAGTGTTTCATCCTGAGTGGTTGGCTAACCTGGTGCTAGTGCTCAAGAAGAATGGCACTTGGCATATGTGTGTGGATTACACGGACTTAAACAAGGCTTGTCCAGCTGATCCCTTTGCTCTCCCTCATATTGATCAAATCATTGATGCTACGGCTGGGTGTGAGCGTCTGAGTTTTTTGGATGCTTATTCTGGATATCATCAGATGAAGATGGCAGTTAAGGACCAGGAGAAGACATCGTTTATTACTCCCTTTGGAGCCTTCTGCTATGTTTCTATGCCTTTTGGGCTCAAGAGTGCCAGGCGGCTTGTCAGCGCTGTGTGCAGAATTGCCTTCACACTCAGATTGGGCACAACGTTAATGCTTATGCGGATGATATTTTGGTAAAGTCCAGAGAGAAGGAAACCCTGATAGATGACTTAAGGGAAACCTTTGATAATCTTCAGGTCTACAATATGATGCTTAACCTGGCGAAGTGTGTCTTCGGTGTGCCAACAGGCAAGCTCTTGGGATTTCTGGTTTCTAACAGAGGCATTGAGGCTAACCCGGAGAAGATCAAGGCTATTACCTCTTTAGCAAAACCCAAGTGTATCAATGACGTTCAGCATTTGGCGGGTCGTGTTGCTACTTTAAGCAGGTTCATAAGCCGGTTAGGTGAGAAGGCCATACCACTTTATCAGATGATGAAGAAGACGGATGACTTTGTCTGGAGTGATGCTGCTAACGCTGCCTTTGAGGATTTGAAGAGACAGCTAGCTGAGTCGCCGGTCCTTGCTGCTCCCATTGATAAGGAGCCCTTATTGTTATATGTGGCTGCTAACACACGTGTTGTCAGTGTGGCCATTGTGGTGGAGCGTAAGGAGGCTGGTAAGGAGTATCCGGTTCAACGGCCGGTTTACTACATCGGTGAGGTGCTTATTGAGTCCAAACAGAGGTATCCGCATTGGCAGAAGCTTGTTTATGGGGTGTTCATGGCCAGCCAGAAGCTTAAACAATATTTTCTGGGTCATCCCATCATTGTGGTCAGTTCTGCTCCTTTAGGGGATATCATCCAAAACAGAGAGGCTACAAGACGAGTCGCCAAGTGGGCTATTGAGCTTTGGCCTCATGGTTTAAAGTATGTGCCATGCACTGCTATCAAGTCTCGAGAACTAGTGGATTTCATTAATGATTGAATAGAGCTGCAGACGCCCGAAGAGAAGCCGGGCAACACATACTGGACTATTCACTTTGACGGATCCAAGCAATTGGAAGGCTCGGGGGCTGGAGTTGTTTTAGCTTCCCCTCGAGGTGACAAATTTTGTTATGTGCTAAGGTTGATGTTTCCCTGTACTAACAATGCAGCTGAGTATGAGGCCTTGCTCCATGGTCTTCGTATGGCTAAGGAGATGAGCTTAAGCCGGGTAAGGTGCTTCGGTGACTCAGATTTGGTAGCTCAACAAGTCTTAGGCAAGTGGGATTCCAAGGATCCTCTCATGGCGGCTTATCGCCATGAAGTTGATGCTGTTGCTGGACACTTCAAGGGCTATCAAGTGGAGCACATTGATCGTAGGAAGAATGAGGTGACTGATGCTTTAAGCCGTCTTGGATCTCAGCGTAAACCGGCACCTCCGAACACTTTCTTGGATATTCTGCATAATCCTTCTGTTAAGTTACCTACAGAGGAAGACTTGGCTGTCCCTGACCCGGAAGCAAAGTTGGTAGCGGCTCTTCATGTCATCCCAGATTGGACAGTGCCATATTTGGCTTACATGACCCGGGGTGAGTTGCCTGAGGATGAAACCTTGGCTAGGAAGATAACCCGACGGTCTAAATCAATGATGATTGCCAATGGCGAGTTGCATCATCGCAATGTCACTGGGGTGTTTCAACGTTGTGTTTCTCCTAAGGAAGGTCAAGAGATTCTTCGTGAGATTCATGAAGGAGATTGTAGCCATCATGACAGTTCAAAGTCCCTTGTGGCCAAATCTTTCCGTCATGGATTTTATTGGCTGACGGCTCACGCTGATGCAGAAGATCTGGTCAGCAAATGTGATCGTTGTCATAAATTTTTTACGGCGAGCTCACGTGTTGGCTCAAGAATTTAGGATGATTCCAATTACTTGGCCGTTTGCTATGTGGGGACTTGACATGGTTGGACCTTTCAAAAGATCCAAGGATAAAAAGACCCACCTCTTGGTGGCGGTTGATACGTTCACAAAGTGGGTGGAAGCAGAGCCGGTCAGTAAATGTGACGCGGCGACGGCGGTTCAATTCACGAAAAAGGTGATTTTCTATTTTGTTTCCCCCACAGTATCATAACTGATAATGGCACTAACTTGTCCAAGGGGGCTATGGAGGAGTTTTGTCAACTTGAGCATATCCGGCTTGATGTCTCATCAGTAGCTCACCCTCAATCCAATGGTCAAGCAGAAAGAGCCAATCAAGAGATTTTGAAAGGCATTAAGCCCCGGCTTCTGGTTCCTTTGCAACGGACGTCGGGTTGTTGGGTGGAGGAGTTACCATCAGTGTTATGGAGTATCAATACTACCCCCAACAGATCTAGGGGTTACACCCCTTTCTTCATGGTTTACGGAGCAGAGGCGGTTCTTCCTAGTGACATCCGCCATGACTCGCCCCGCGTGGTGGCTTATGCTGAAGCTGATATGAATAAACATGTCAGGAGGCACTTGACCTATTAGATGAAAAGCGTGACTTGGCAGCAGCCCGCTCAGCGATTTACCAACAGGACCTGCGCCGTTATCACAGCCGCCAGGTTAAGTCCAGAACCTTTCAAGAAGGTGATTTGGTGCTTTGGCTCATCCAGGATCAAACTGATGCACACAAGTTATCCCCACCTTGGGAAGGGACCTTTGTGGTTGATAACCCACAAGTGTAGGGGATCGCAATAGTTTTTGATAAGTAAGAGTGTCGAACCCACTGAGGAGCTAAAGGTAGAATAAATATTCCCTCAAGTTCTATCGACCATCGATACAACTCTACGCACGCTTGACGTTCACTTTACCTAGAATAAGTATGAAACTAGAAGTACTTTGTAGGTGTGATAGGATAGGTTTGCAAGATAATAAAGAGCACATAAATATAAACTAGGGGTTGTTTAGATAAAGATGCAATAAACTAAATATAGCGAGTGTGGAAAAGTGGTGGTAGGAGTTGTGAAATTGTCCCTAAGCAATTGACTACGTTACTAAACCGATAGCAAGTTTTATGTGGGAGAGGCATAAGCTAACATACTTTCTCTTCTTGGATCATATGCACTTACGATTGGAACTCTAGCAAGAGTCCGCAACTACTAAAGATTCATTAAGGTAAAACCCAACCATAGTATTAAAGCATCAAGTCCCCTTTTATCCCATACGCAACAATTCCCTTACTCGGGTTTATGCTTCTGTCACTCAAGCAACCCACTATAAGCGAATCATGAACATATTGCAACACCCTACAGTGGCACTCCCTCACGCTTGCGCGACACGGAGGACACAATAGGACAACAACTTAACCACAAGCAAATTAAACAAATCATAGCAATTCATCAATCACCGGTAGGACAACGAAAATCTACTCAGACATCATAGGATGGCAACACATCATTGGATAATAATATGAAGCATAAAGCACCATGTTCAAGTAGAGGGTACAGCGGGATGCGGGAGAGTGGACCGCTGAATATAGATGGGGGGAAGGTGATGGAGATGTTGGTGAAGACGGCGAAGGTGTTGGTGAAGATCGCGGTGATGATGATGGCCCCCGGCAGCGTTCCGGCGCCACCGGAAGCAAGGGGGAGAGAGCCCCCCTTCTTCTTCTTCTTCCTTGACCTTCTCCCTAGATGGGAGAAGGGTTTCCCCTCTGGTCCTTGGATCCTATGGCGTGGGAGGGGCGAGATCCCCTCCGAGATTGGATCTATCTCTCTGTTTCTCTCTGTTTCTGCGTTCTCATATTCTACCCCTTCACCGTTTCTTTAATATCCGGAGATCCGTAACTCCAATTGGGGTGAATCTTTCTCCCAGATTTTTCTCATAAAATTAGCTTTCTTGCAGCAAAAGAAGGGCATCAACCACCTTACAGGTGGCCCACAAGAGTGCCAGGCGCGCCCAGGGGGTGTGGGCGCGCCCCCTGTCTCGTGGCCACCTCGGACACCGTTTCACGTTGATTCTTCCTCCAGAAAATCCCAAATATTCCAAAATAATTCTCTGTCCGTTTTTATCCCGTTTGGACTCCATTTGATATTGGTTTTCTTTGAAACATAAAACATGCAACAAACAGGAACTGGCACTGGGCACTGGATCAATATGTTAGTCCCAGAAATAGTATAAAAAGTTGCCAAAAGTATATGAAAGTTGAAGAATATTGGCATGGAACAATAAAAAATTATAGATACGACAGAGACGTATCAGCATCCCCAAGCTTAATTCCTACTCGTCCTCGAGTAGGTAAATGATAAAAAAAGATAATTTTTGATGTGGAATGCTACATAGCATAATCTTGATCATATGTCTAATCATGGCATGAATATTAAGACACGAGTGATTCAAGGCAATAGTCTATCATTTGGCATAAAAACAATAATAGTTCAAGCATACCAACCAAGCAATTATGTCTTATCGAAATAACCTAGCCAAAGAAAGCTCATCCCTACAAAATCATATAGTCTGGCTATGCTCCATCTTCATCACACAAAGCATTCAAATCATGCACAACCCCGATGATGAGCCGAGCAATTGGTTCATACTTTTTAACGCGCTTCAGCTTTTTCAACTTTTACGCAATACATGAGCGCAAGCCATGGATATAGCACTATGGTGGTATATGGTGGTGGTTGTAAGGACAAAAAGGGAGAAGATAGTCTCACATCAACTAGGCGTATCAACGGGCTATGGAGATGCCCATTAATAGATATCAATGTGAGTGAGTAGGGATTGCCATGCAACAGATGCACTAGAGCTATAAATGTATGAAAGCTCAACAAAAGAAACTAAGTGGGTGTGCATCCAACTTGCTTGCTCACGAAGACCTAGGGCCTTTTGAGGAAGCCCATCATTGGAATATACAAGCCAAGTTCTATAATGAAAAATTCCCACTAGTATATGAAAGTGACAACATAGGAGACTCTCTATCATGAAGATCATGGTGCTATTTTGAAGCACAAGTGTGGAAAAAAGATAGTAGTAATTGTCCCTTCTCTCTTTTTCTCTCATTTTTTTTCTTTTTTTATTTTTTTCTTTTTTATTTTCTTTTTGGTGGGCTTCTTTGGCCTCTTTTATTTTTTGGGATTCTTTGGCCTCTTTTTACTTTTCATAAAGTCCGGAGTCTCATCCCGACTTGTGGGGGAATCATAGTCTCCATCATCCTTTCCTCATTGGGCAATGCGCTAATAATGATGATCATCACACTTTTATTGATTTACAACTCAAGAATTACAACTCAAAGATAGAAAAATATATGATTCTATATGAATGCCTCCGGCGGTGTACCGGGATATGCAATGAATCAAGAGCGACATGTATGAAAATCATGAAGGTGGCTTTGCCACAAATACGATGTCAACTACATGATCATGCAAAGAGCAATATGACAGTGATGGAATGTGTCATAATAAACGGAACGGTGGAAAGTTGCATGGCAATATATCTCGGAATGGCTATGGAAATGCCATAATAGGTAGGTATGGTGGCTGTTTTGAGGATGGTAAATAATGGGTGCATGCTACCGGCGAAAGTTGCGCGGTAAAATAGAGGCTAGCAAAGTGGAAGGATGGGTGTGCATATATCCATGGACTCACATTAGTCATAAAGAACTCATATACTTATTGCAAAAGTCTACTTAGCCCTGGAAGCAAAGTACTACTATGCATGCCCCCTAGAGGGATAGATTGGTAGGAAAAGACCATCGCTCGTCCCCGACTGCCACTCATAAGGAAGACAATCAAAAAACACCTCATGCTCCAACTTTGTTACAGAACAGTTCACCATACGTGCATGCTACAGGACTTGCAAACCTCAACACAAGTATTTCTCAATTTCACAATTACTTAACTAGCACGACTCTAATATCACCACCTTTATATCGCAAAACTATTGCAAGGAGTCAAACATATCATATTCAGTGATCTACAAGTCTTATGTAGGATTTTATGACTAACCATGTGAATAACCAATTCCTGTCATCTCTCTAAATTGATATAAGTGAAGCATGAGTGTTAAATTCTTTCTACAAAAGATATGCCCATGCTCTAACAAATATAAGTGAAGCAAAAGAGCATTCTACAAATGGCGGTTTTCTATGTGAAGAGAAACAGGCAATCCAAGCTTCAAATGATATAAGTGAAGCACATGAAGCATTCTATAAAGTCATACTCAAAAGATTTAAGTGAGGTGCAATGAGCATTCTATAAATCAACCAAGGACTATATCATACCATCATGGTGCATAAAGGAAAAATGAAAACTAAATGCAAAAGACGCTCCAAGACTTGCACATAATGCATGAACGAAACGAATCCGAAAACATACCGATACTTGTTGAGGAAAGAGGGGATGCCTTCCAGGGCATCCCCAAGCTTAGATGCTTGAGTCTCCTTGAATATTTACTTGGGGTTCCTCGGGCATCCCCAAGCTTGAGCTCTTGCCTCTCTTCCTTTTCCTCATATAGAGACCTCCTCGACTAGACACTTCATCCACACAAAACTTCAACAGAAAACTCGGTAAGATCCGTTAGTATAATAAAGCAAATCACCACTCTAAGTACTGTAGAAAACCAATTCATATTTTGTTTTTGCATTGTGTCTACTGTAATATAACTTTTTCATGGCTTAATCCACTGATATAAATTGATAGATTCATCAAAACAAGCAAACTATGCATCAAAAACAGAATCTGTCAAAAACAGAATAGTCTGTAGCAATCTGAACATTAACCATACTTCTGGTACCCCATAAATTCTACTAAAATTAGAAAAAATAAACAAGTTCTATAAAAAAGACATTGCAAAAGGAATCAGAACCATTTGACGTTCCAGCAAAAAATGTAAAATCAAGCACTACAGCCAAAGTTTCTGTCCTGCACCGTACAAACCAACAAGCATTGTAAACATCCTAAAGGCAAACCTTGGCACATTATTTTTATAATACAATGTAATTGTACAAGGGGATAATTATTTTTTATGAAAAGTTTCTGTAATCAAGATTCACAAAGTTTCCGTGAGCATGAACAAAGTTCAAGGAGCTCTCCCACTTCAACAATGCTTGTCTCTCTCACTTTCACTTTCCTTTTTGAAAAGTTTTTAGGTTCCTCTCTTTATTTTTTTTATTTTTAAAATATATAAAAGCACTCAACAGAAATAAATGAATCTGTAGAACTTCCGGGTTGTCTCCCTGGCAGCGCTTTCTTTAAAGCCATTAAGCTAGGCATATAGTGCTCAAGTAATGAATCCACCCGGATCCCAAGGTATATCAAAGCCAATTTTAATTAACAATGATTTGTAGTTTAGTAGTGAGCACAAAGTAACATATATCATGAAACAACGAAGTCTAACTCTCTTCCTATGCATCGGCATGTCATAAAAGAACAATTCATGCACACATAGTAAAGTCCAATGCATAGTATAAACCGTTTCTTGCAATTCTATCATATTGGAAACATAAAGAGGCAGAGATATAGTTCCTCTTTCATAATAATTTCAAGTAGGAGCAGCAAGCACATGCATATTATATCTATCAAAATTATCATGTGCAACGGTAAAAGGCAACCCATCAATATAATCCTTAATAAGCACAAACTTCTCTGATATAGTGTAGTTTGGAGAATTCAAAAAGATAATAGGACTATCATGTGTGGGTACAATAGCAACAATTTCATGTTTAACATAAGGAACTATAGCAAGTTCATCTCCATAAGCATAATTCATATTGGCATCTTGGCCACAAGCATAGCAAGCATCATCAAAAAGGGATATTTCAAGAGAATCAACGGGATCATAGCAATCATCATAGCAATCATCCTTCGGTAAGCACGAAGGGGAATTAAACAATGTATGAGTTAAAGAGTTACTCTCATTAGAAGGTGGGCACGGGTAGCTAATCCGCTCTTCCTCCTTTTGTTTTTCGCTCTCCTCATCATCTTTTTCATCCAATGAGCTCACAATTTCATCAATTTCTTCTTCCATAGACTCCTGCAAAATATTAGTCTCTTCTTGGACAGTGGAGACTTTCTCAATAAACGCATTAATATAGTAATTGTATTCATAATTTTCATATCAATATCTAAGTATAGCAAGATTTTCAGACCTATAAACATCATCATCTAAAGCTTCATACTTTTCAAACAAAGATTCAATTTCATAAGCAGCCTTAAAAGCAACAAATTCTTCAATTTGTTCAACATCATAGTAATCATATATACCATTAGCATAAGAAGCTAAGGTTTCATTATCATTAAATTTGCATGAAAAGGGAAGGTGTGGAGCCTTCATCCTAGAGCTACAAGTAATATCATATCTCAAGCATAGATCTCGAGCATACCAACACAACATAATAAATTGATCCCATAATAGTTTCCCTTTTTGGGTCGAGCGATAATCCCTAAAATATTCACGTTGATCCAATGTGTCTCCCATTATAAAGTTGAATGGGGTTTTCTCAGGATTATCAAAGTAGTACATAATATCTTGAACATAATGAGCATCGGGGGTTTTAGGAGTTACCCCATCTCATGAGTAGCAAGTACACCTAATTTTTTTGGTATTTCGTGTTCCATATCCATAACTAAAGATAGAGAACAATTTATAACAGCAAATAAAAATTACTTAGTGATAAAGCAAACAAGCACACACGAGAATATTCACCCCATGCTATGACTCCCCGGCAACGGCGCTAGAAAAAGGTCTTGATAACCCACAAGTGTAGGGGGTCGCAACAGTTTTCGATTAGTAAGAGTGTCGAACCCAACGAGGAGATAAAGGTAGAATAAATATTCCCTCAAGTTCTATCGAGCACCGATACAACTCTACGCACGCTTGACGTTCGCTTTACCTAGAACAAGTATGCAACTAGGAGTACTTTGTAGGTGTGATAGGATAGGTTTGCAAGATAATAAAGAGCACGTAAATATAAACTAGGGTCTGTTTAGATAAAGATGCAATAAACTAAATATAGCGAGTGTGGAAAAGTGGTGGTAGGAGTTGTGAAATTGTCCCTAAGCAATTGACTACGTTACTAGACCGATAGCAAGTTTTATGTGGGAGAGGCATAAGCTAACATACTTACTCTTCTTGGATCATATGCACTTATTATTGGAACTCTAGCAAGCGTCTGCTACTACTAAAGATTCATTAAGGTAAAACCCAACCATAGCATTAAAGCATCAAGTCCCCTTTTATCCCATACGCAACAATCCCCTTACTCGGGTTTATACTTCTGTCACTCAAGCAACCCACTATAAGCGAATCATGAACATATTGCAACACCCTACAGCGATACTCCCTCACGCTTGCGCGACACGGAGGGCATAATAGGACAGCAACATAACCACAAGCAAATTAAACCAATCATAGCAATTCATCAATCACCGGTAGGACAACGAAAATCTACTCAGTCATCATAGGATGGCAACACATCATTGGATAATAATATGAAGCATAAAGCACCATGTTCAAGTAGAGGGTACAGCGGGATGCGGGAGAGTGGACCGCTGAATATAGATGGGGGAAGGTGATGGAGATGTTGGTGAATACGGCAGAGGTGTTGGTGAAGATCGCGGTGATGATGATGGCCCCCGGCAGCGTTCCGGCACCACCGGAAGCAAGGGGGAGAGAGCCCCCCTTCTTCTTCTTCTTCCTTGACCTTCTCCCTAGATGGGATAAGGGTTTCCCCTCTGGTCCTTGGCTCCCATGGCATGGGAGGGGCGAGAGCCCCTCCAAGATTGGATCTATCTCTCTGTTTCTCTTGGTTTCTGCGTTCTCAGATTCTACCCCTTCACCGTTTCTTTAATATCCGGAGATCCGTAACTCCGATTGGGGTGAATCTTTCTCCCAGATTTTTCTCATAAAATTAGCTTTCTTGCGTTAAAATAAGGGCATCAACCTCCTTATGGGTGGCCCACGAGAGTGCCAGGAGTGCCCAGGGGGTGTGGGCGCGCCCCCCTATCTCGTGGCCACCTCGAACACCGTTTCGCGTTGATTCTTCCTCCGGAAAATCCTAAATATTCCAAAATAACTCTCCGTCCATTTTTATCCCGTTTGGACTCCGTTTGATATTGGTTTTCTGCGAAACATAAAACATGCAACAAACAGGAACTGGCACTGGGCACTGGATCAATATGTTAGTCCCAAAAATAGTATAAAAAGTTGCCAAAAGTATATGAAAGTTGAAGAATATTAGCATGGAACAATCAAAAATTATAGAGACGAGGGAGACGTATTAGTGGTCAGTAAGAACTTGAACAACGGGTCATACTACCTTATGGATGTTTGAGAGCACAAAGACTCACGTAAGTTGGAGGAAGAGACCCGCCGGCCATGGAATATCGCTCATCTTCGGCCTTACTACACTTAAGCCACCGGCTCTGGTGATGTACATATTTTGACGATGTATATATTATGATAAGTAATAAAGCAGGACCTTTGTCCTTTTCATCCTCAATAGTCATATGTGTTAAATAATTTCAAGTGATCAATTGGGGGCTGATCGTATTCGAATCTAGCTTGGTCCTCTTGATCCAGCTTATGATTGCATTCGAATCTAGACGTTAAACTTTATGGTCACTAGGGGGCTTCCTGTTCAAAAATAGGTCGTATTCGAACCAAAGAGAACATAGCTGTCGGTACCCTTTTGATCGGCACAATGCCAAACCCAAAAGGGGGCTTCTTGATCATATTCGAATCATAGCTTAACCCCTTTCTGGGTCCAACTTTGATCGTATTCGAATCAGAGTCGTTAAAAAACTCTCAAGGTCATTTGGGGACTTCCTGTTCAAACATAGGTCGTATTTGAACCAAAGAGAACATAGCTGTCGGTACCCTCTTGATCGGCACAACGCCAAAACCACTGGGGGCTACATGATCGTATTCGAATCCTAGCTTAACCCCTTTGGTCTAGTTTACTGGTCGTATTCGAACCAGAAGCCTCATTTTGTTTTCTTTGTTGGACTTAAGTATATATTCTGAGACCTGTTTTGTATTCATGTTTAAGACATATATATGTGGTCTTTGTTTAACCCAACTTGACTTTGAATGATAAGTCGCCAGGTATGTGACAAACGTCAAAACAGATGGAAGTCATGGCTTCTAAAGAGTGGGTTATCGCCCTTATTGCACAGGTCATCTAAACCGGCAGTATAATTTTGACATCGCAGGTATGATGTTGTTACAGTTATGTTGTAAGCTCTGATTCTTATTAGGTTTATTTATAACTCCTATTTCACATTAGTGATCATATGCGAGATATTTATGACCCGCCCTGCGGTAAACCACCGAGGGTTCTTGTGATCTATCTCTGTGTGCAGGATGTTTAAAGAACTTTCTTTTGCACAAGGAGCATAGATGATAAATATAAAAGGGACAAGTATAAGATGGCGGCTTAACAATGTTAAGCACCAAAACATGCACGATGGCACAACAAGCAAAGTCATTTCAACCCTATTACATTACTCCCCGAGTCCACATGATTAAATTGTTTTTCAGCTGGCCTACAAATATGAGCCACCCGACCGGGTTAATTCTCTGGTTGACCTGACGCCTCCGGATCAACCCTCTCCACCCCTTCGACCTGTTCCCTGTCCTGGAAGGTTGATGATGACCAGTCAATGCCATTCAAAGCTTCGAATTCAGCTTCATCATCAATTAGTCCGACCGGGTCAACTTCAAGGGCGAATGTATGCTTATGGATTGGTGGGATCAGGCTTGTCACTTTGTAATGTGGCCAGCTGGTACCTGGTGAGATCCACCTCCTCAGCAATCAGAGTGGCCACAGGGCGTATTTCCTTCACACATGCGACTAAGTCCTCTTGTTCAAAGGAAGTGCCATCCTCCTTAAGGCTTGGATACCCAATGGCGATGTTGGCTGGGTGTAACTCTGGTAGCCAAGCTTTGGCCCGGCTTAAGGCAGCCACGGCTCCGGCTCTTGCAGACGATCGCCTAAAAGCTTCTTTAGCACATCCGCCAAGAGTATGGGGACTTCATTGGACAGGGCAACTGTGGCTAAGGCACGCTGAGATCCAGTGTACAGTTGCTCCACCAACGTGTAAACCGCCTTCAATTTAACCAGCATGTCTTGATTGAGATTTGTGCTCCTGGGACCTGTATAAAAATATCAGGTGAGTTAATGACAATGCACATGTTAATATAGAGATTCAATATTTGACACTTGCAGGGCGACTTACCAAAGATTGCTGAGACCATCTGAGATACATGGCGTTTTAAACTAGATAGTTCAGTGGTCGCCTCTTCAAGAGCCGCCTCTGTATTCTCGGCTCGACGGGTCAACGCGATCTTTTCTTCAGCCCAGGACTTTTTCTCCGTTTCAAATTCTGTCTTCAGTTTCTCCTATTCAGACACTCTAAATTCAAACTTTGAATTGGCTCTTTGGGTTTCAATCTCCTGTGCCTGCAGGCGGTTCTCCAAGTCAGACATTTCTGATTGAAGTTGAGTGGTGGCAACCTGTACAAAAAATTATGAATATTGGCATACAATGTTAAAGTCCCTATCACTTTGCAAGCAAGACTACTTGGCACTTGGGGGCTAATGTCTATCGAAAGATTTTTCCAAGTGGCAGTTCATGAGAGTAAGTCCCAAGCACTTTGCAAGCAAGACTACTTGGCACTTGGGGGCTAATGTCTACCGAAAGATTTTTCCATGTGGCGGTTCATGAGAGTAAGTCCCAAGTACTTTGCAAGCAAAACTACTTGACACTTGGGGGCTAATGCATATTGCAGTTAAAGTTACACAAGTACTATATTCTACACAAGCATCTGAATGACCGGCTCATTCATTTTGATTAAACCGGCCCTTGGGGGCTACAGATTAAGCCAGATTTTTGCAGGTTTGACCAAAGGATATTACTAAGAATTATATGTTTGTTCTAAGTCTACAGCATATTCATCATAAGCAATAGACTTGGGGGCTGGCATAGTAAAGATAATTCAATGAAGACAAGAGATTATACCTTGAATTTTGGTGCATTTGTTTCACCATATCAATTTCAAGATCACGACAGCTGTTCACTTGGCTCAGATAGCCAGAGAAAACTTCACCAAGACTCAACTGAGAATAGTTAGCTATGTCAAATCTGACCTTATGCTTTCCGTTGGCAGAGCACTTGGCTAGCACGGTAGGTCTTCCTGGCTCAGTAAAGCCGGTCTTGATGATTTACACATCAGCATCAATAGGGTTGGCTGTCTTGGTTGGACCAGATGCTTCAGGATTTGAGCCGGCGGCATCTTGCTCGACAGGCGGGTCGGTAGTTGGCGTGTCATGAGCCGGTTCAGGTGGCGGCTCAGGGACAGTGGCCTCAGACGCCGCGGGCTGAAGATCCATTTCATGGACGACCTACTCTTTGAGCGGCTTATTTTTCTTGATCCGTTTGCTGGGCTTTGCTTTTCCACTACGTAAAGTTAAAGAGGTTAGTAAAAATATGAAGGTTGGCAAGGAATACAGGATAAGCAAGTCATTATTACCCTGGAGCGGTTTAAAAAGCCGGCATGTTTGATTGAATTGAATCGCCGGAGGAATGTGAGGATTCCTGATAATTTGAATCAGAAGAATTGAGCGGTTGACGAATAAAACCCGCCAAAGGATACAAAGAATTTAAATTGGAAGTGACCTCATTCCGGTGTTTCCGTGGCGTGTTGGGCAAGCCGGAGGAGAGTTTTGCATCCTTGCTGGTCCGGGTCTGCCTCCGGCTTTCATAAATCTGTCGCTTCAAAAGAAAGTCAGGGTCCTGGTAAGCTAAGGGGTGTGAAAATCTTACTTTCTGGGTTACTCTTCGGATTTTTTGTTGTGGCAAAGGCTCTGAGTCGGAGCAAATAATAGTTACCTCGTCAGCTCCTCCCTGACTCATTCCCGTGTCACCCTGATGATAATCAGTATCAATATGATGGTTAAAAAATGAACCAAGGGAGTCAAGGGTTACCTCTGACTCAGAAGAGTCATCCAGCTGAAGCAAGTCAGAAGCACTGGGCTTCTTTCCTCTTTTCTGAGCAGCGGCCTTCCTGGCAGCTTTCTTGGCTTTTCTGGCTTTCTTTGCAGCCTCATGATCACATTTCTTCTTCCAGAATTTATCATCAGCCTGGGAAAATCAGTGAAGGTTTGAGTTATGATGAAGCATCAAAGGTAAAGTAAAATAATTGGTTCTGGCGACTTACCACTAGAGCCGGGTTAGCCTTGCAGAAAGGGCTCAGGCCCACTTTACCGCAGTCGGCTAAGCTCTCGTTCAAAACTGACTTTGTCATATCGTCGATAACATTGTCAGGTAAGTTGTCGGGGCTATGGCGCAGAGGATCCTTTGCATCACCAGTGTAATCACACATTAACCCGGATTGGCGGCTCAACGGGATGATCCGCCATGCGACCCAACACAGGACCAGATCAATGCCGTTTAAACAGTTCCCCAGCGGCGCTTGGATATTTGCAAGAGTGGGGGCGAGTGTTTGGCGTTCGACGGCTGTTATCTGGTCAGGAAGCTAATGATGGGAGTCAAGACGTAGAGCACGGAAGCCAGGCAGAGGGCTCTCGTCGGCCGGAGAAGTGTCTTGACAGTAGAACCAAGTCTGGTTCCAGTCTTTGGGGTGACTCGGCGGTTGTGTATAGGGAAAAATAACATCTCTGCATTGTTGGATTGACACCCCGCCAAATTCCAAGCTAGGTCCATTGGAGTATTCATTCTGGCAGTTTAAGTAAAACAACTCTCTGAAAAGAAGGAGGTTGGGCTCTTCTCCAAGGTACATTTCAGAAAATAATTGGAAGTTGCATATATTGGACACGGAGTTGGGTCCAATATCTTGAGGGCGGAGGTCAAAAAAGTGCAAAACATCTCTGAAGAACTTTGAGCCGGGTGGCGAGAAGCCCCGGATCATATGATTCGTAAAGACGATGATTTTCCCTTCCTTGGGTTGAGGTTTCTATTCTGTTGGGTCAGGTGCATGATATGACATGACATCCTTCTTTGGCAGATAGCCGGTTATCACAAAATCATTGAGTGTGCTCTCGGTAACAATGGATTTCACCCAGTTACACGAAGTGGTCGTCTTGGGCGGCATTGTGAAGCAGGAAAGCCTAAAAGGAGTAAAATTGCCGGTTCAAATTTAAGATGGAATAAGAAATATTACGAGCACGTATTCAGACTAGCGGCTTATAAAGGGGCCTAATGGTATACGACTAATTACGTCAGGTTATTTTAATCACCGTGAGCAGTCAGGATTTAAGCCACCATGAGCAACTGATGTTATCTATTGAGCACTGCAATTTAAACCGGTGGTTTGAACCGCCATGGCTAGGTGGATCTATCAAAACACAGATATTTGGCTAAGTGTCATACAAACAAGTTTCACAGACTTCAACTATTATTTTGGATCAGCGGATGCTCAGAAAAAGGAAATAATCTAGACCTAAAAAGCCAGCACAGATGGGTTCATCAGCTCTAATGAGGTCTCTTTACAAAAAAAGGGGATCTACTGATATCAAAACTGGAAGCAAAACAACTATCGCATGAGTTTTATATTACTTTTGGATCGAAAGAGGTTGCGGTGGAGGAACTATGAAAAATCGTGATGAACTACGAAGAACACAGAGGAACTCGCAAACCCTAATGTGGATCTGAGGTGCGGAAAGATAAAAACTTACAACTGCAGATCTATTGCAGAGGGTTGCCACCGTTCTCTGGATCGATTCAGGGTTATGCAGCGGCCTGGACGAGGTTAACGGTGTGCTCTGCGGTGGCAGCGGAGCTCGAGAAGCAGAAGGGTGCGAGAGGTGGAAGACGATGGAAAGGGAAAGAATGAGGAAAGACCGGTCGTGCCTATTTATAAGGAAGTACTCATGAGTGGGCGCGGAAATCGAGGAGACCAAAATATGGTTATCCAACTGGTCAGACGCCTTGTTTCTCGGGACCAATATTAAGATAAGGATCCGTTGAGATATGTCGGGCAAAGTGTGAATTAATGACAGGTGACGTCATGGCGGGTTCTCTCAGATTCAGAAGATGACGTCATGGCGGGTTATAGACTCTCCTGCAGGGAAGCACAGAAGATTTTCTCAAGTGTTGAAGATTGACATGAATCAATTCAAATCAATCTGGGGCCTAATGTTGGGGATATAACTATTGGGTATGACCCACCAAGGGAGGGGCCTGGTTATACCTATGACGATTCTCCAGCCCAAGACGGTACTTGAAGATGGCGGTTCATTTAAAGGGCCCAAAGCCCAAAGGGGACTTAAGGCCCGTAGAGATAAACTGTTGTATGTATATAACTTGTATTGTAAGGCAGGAATAGAGAGAGACCGAGCCGGACACTGTTTATGAGCCAGCCGGGACTCTGTGAGCCGCTGGGCGTCGACCCCTATATATAAAAGGACGACCCGGCAACGGTTCAGGACAAGTAAGACAGATCGAGAACTAGGTCAAGCGGATTTGCTCCCTGGTAATCGAGACATAAGCAATACCACCCAAAACTGGATCGTAGGCTTTTATCTTCACTTCAAGGGGCCGAACCAGTATAAACCTCGTGTCCTTTGTCCCGTTTAACCCCTTTAAGCTTCCTAGTTGCGATGGCTCCACGACTAAGTCCTTACACTAGGACTTCTGACGTGACAATTCCACACAACAATCATATAAAACTATTGTAAACATGGCATGAATACTTCATAAATTATAGATACATTGGAGACGTATCATGGTGGTAGGTGCCGAGTGGGCAAGCGGCTTCTCCTTATCGGGGTCGACTGGCTGGAGCGATTCTTGGGTTGAGGTGGCCATGGATGGTCGCAGGGGTAACGGCGAGGAGGTAGAACAGAACTCGTGTGGCTGCGGCGGCAGGGAGGTAAAGCGGTCGAGGACGAAGCCAATATGTCATGATCCCTGTAGTGCTCGATGGGCCGACTTGGAACTGTGTAGTGGACCACATGTCACGTGATGGGTTTTGATCAGCTAAAATGAGCACAAATTCTAAAAAAAGCTAAAATGTTGGACATGTTGCTTGTTCAAAATAGAAAAAAATACTCCCACCGATCCATAATAAGTGTCTTCATATAAATATATATGAAAATATAGCGTGACTCTGAGATGCGGGCCTTCATCGTATCTCGTTTGGAGGAGGTGGTCCATCCCCTTTGCGACATTATGACTGCTTCACAGGGGTGGACGACTCTGTTCAGGGGATTCTTGGAGCGGATGGAGGTTGTTGCTGACCTAGTTGGCCACTTGCCAGAGCTCCCTCCTACGTCAGCTCCTTTTTCGATAAAGGGTGGATTTTATTGACTCAAAGTGAAGCATCAAGAGGATACAAATAAATGAGTACACATAGCTAAGATGCACACATCCAACACCAACACACGCACACAAAAACACGCCGGCAAATAGCGAAGTCATACTAGACCAAAGCCATGCGTAGGTGAGGAAAAAAAATAAAAAAGCCCCAAAGCGATCAGATCACAATCGGCAAACTATAACAATGGCCATATCTCCAGCGACAAGCTCATGTCACCATGTGGACGACGACATTCTTCAACAGCAACGCCTTAAGGAAGGGGCGACACTCAAGTGTCACCGACATCGTCAACTCCTATGGTTGAGCCCGTTGTTGGCTTCATAGATGAGGTGGATGTGGAGCTCTTTGGTAGCTTCTCACCTCGTGTTGGGTCCAGTTAGACACCCCCTGTGTTGCCGGACTTTGAGGGTGAGGCCTCTGCCGAGGTTGTGTCTCTGGTGCTGAAGAGCATGCCCAACTGCAGGTGTAGTGTGGGGAATCTGTTTTGCCTCAGTTGATGGAGAAACTCAAGCTGGGCTCTCTCCAGGCTTTGGAGGTGGCCTTGGTGCCCTTGCTACCCTCCATGGAGCCTTGTCGGGTGTCAGCCAGCCTGTTTCTCGGCATCATGGAGCATGGTGTTTTAGATGCTGTTGCCCCTCCCTCGCCTGTGACCACAGGGCAGGTGATGGCGGTGAGTGAAGTAACCATTGAGCCGGGTGCGCTGGCCCTGGTCTAGATGATCCTTTCATGACAGAGCTGTGTAACTTACTCGCCAACTTGGAAGTTGCTAGATCTAGTTTGGGCAGGTCGATTGCTTGCCTCTTGACAGGGACAACAATAAGGAGCAAATGCGAGAATGTGGGCAAAGGCAACAAGAGTGGCGCAATAGGGAAGACGTATGTGGCTCCTTGATCTTCGGCCTCTCGGCATGCCCTCTTGGATTGGGTTGTCATTGTGGTTTGGGGGTACCCGATGTCTTGTGTCGGGGATCACTTTGCGTGGTGGTTGTGTTGGCGATTTGTTCATCTGTGGTCCATTTGTATTGGTTTTCGTCTGGTTTCCCGTAAATTTACTAGACAATTTTCTTCTTCTTAAGTAATTGAAGAGGCAAATTTTTTGCCTCCGTTTCAAAAAATATATATAACGCGACTACATCGCGACCGTATGTTTTGCAGGTTTCCGGCGCAATGCATCGTAGTGCTCCTACGTATTCAGACCACTGATCATTCAACCGAGTTACCATTGAGTCGGTGTTACCTTCTCATCCGGCCGACTGTATATTCAAATGCCTTCTCTTCTTACACCAATGGACTCCGTACGGGAAATGTCGAGATGTTGAAGCAGTGCAGCAGACGATGGACAAACTTCGACACATCCATTACATCGCTTGTCCTCCTCTAGGGGTGGTTTAGGGAACTACGTCGTTTTGAGCCCGTGTGCTCTGTTTATGGGCCTTTGGCCATGTACCCCAACGCTATGAACTGGTTTTCCTTTTCTTTTCATTTTGGTGAAATCGTGTGCCTCTATCTAGTTTTTTCCCGATAAAGGGCACTTTTATTATCTCAAAATGTAGCATCAAAGTGATAAAAAGCATTAAGAGTGTCATCCGGCCTCTGCATAACTAGGATGCACACAGCCAAACAATAATAGTCTGATAAACTGAAAGATAAAAGACCGACAATTCAGCAACAGTAGAGTCCATAGACCGACACTATGCCTATGTCGAAATAGATGGTGGACCGATCCGGAGATTATGCTGCCACCCATGTTGGGTAAAAACCCTCCGTAGCCACCTGCTCCAACAACGTACACCCGCCTTGAACAACGGTTGGTACTCCGCTTGTTCTAGCGTACACCATGTATGAAGCGAGTGCGTACAATGGAAAATAACCTGCAAAGGAGAAGCATTTTTGTCATTAAAAACAACATCATTTCTACATAGCCAAAGCGACCATAATAAGGCATACGCACCCACCCTTATTAGCGTTTTGTACCTATTTGAAATGTCGTCCAGCCAATGACCAAAAATATTGGCAACACTTGTGGGCGACAAATTTGACGCTATTTGGATGGCTGACCACGTAGAACGTGCAAACTTACATTGCAAAAAGAGGTGTTTGATTGTCTCGTCATGAGTACAAAAACAACACTTCTTACTTCCCGACCAGTTGTGTCGTGTGAGGTTGTCTTTTGTTAGCACAACTCTCCTACGGAGATACCACATGAATATTTTGACTTTAAGTGGTACCTTCGCTTTCCAATTTTTTTGTTACTACTCACCAGTACCTCAGAATGCGTGAGTGCATGATACATAGAGTCTACTGTGAAAGACCCCGATGTAGTAAGGTTCCAGCGAAACACATCACGACCTTGTGTCAGGTTAATCGAATCCAGACGGGACAAAAGATTATTCCATGACATAAGTCGGGTGCCAATCAAATCCCGCCTGAACAAAATATTTGGCGGGGGTGAGCTGAGCACTTGCGCAATAGTATTATTCTTATCGCGTGCAATGTTGTACAAGGCAGGGTATTGTTCTCGGAGACTAGCATTGCCTAGCCAGATGTCTTCCCAAAAACGAATCTCAGACCTATCCTTTATCACAAAAGTCCCAAAGCGAAAGAGATGTTTCTTTGCCACCATTAGGCCAGCCCAAAAGTGTGAGTCTCCAGGTTTCCAATATACCTGAGACACTGCCTATTGGCCTATATACTTATGGTGCAACATGGTTTGCCAAGAACCATCCTTAGTAAGAAGTTTGAACAACCATTTACTAAGTAGGGCCTCATTCTTGACCTGCAGGTCAAGAATATTGAGGCCACCCTGGTCTTTTGGCCTACAAACCACACTCCATTTGGCCATCCTATATTTTTTCTTTTCACCATCTCCTTGCCAAAAGAACATGGACCTAAAATAGTCCCGTCTTTGCAAGACCCCTTTTGGGAGCTGGAAGAACGAAAGCATATAGAGAACCATATTTGCGAGGACAGAGTTTATTAAAACCAATCGTCCTCCAATTGAGAGCAACTTGCCTTTCCAACTGCTCAAGTGTTTCTCTAGCCGCTCCTCTACATGCTTCCAGGGCTTTATTAATTTAAAGCCGGGCCCTTCTTGTGTCTTTGTTCTAAAATAAATAAATCAACTGGAGTCATCAAAATAGAAGTGGACCCCGAATTTTCATTTGTTTGCCAAATAATTTGTATATAGCAAATGGACCCTAATAAATTTTTAATAATAATCCAACTCTACTCCTCTGCGTCATATGTGAGGTCGACGGTCCTGCATGGGACTGGCCTACCTCGTCATCATTGGTAGCTGGCGTGATTGAGGCAGAGCTGCTGAAGGATGCCTCTTTGGCAACATCACTGTGATGCTGCAGCGTTGTCCCCCCCTCCAATCCCTCAAATAGCCGGTTGCGCATCGTCTCATTGTTGGGGAATTACCAATGTTGTGGATGGTGCAGGCGTTGTGCACAAACGTGGGCATCGTCTGGTTGACTTCGATGATGATCTAGGGTCACCGCAACCAGGGAGTGGCTAAATTTCGTGTTTTGACCCTTTTGTCGTATAAAATCGGGATCTGACCCCGGTATGGAAAAATTTCGAGATTTGACCCTTTTAGCTACCACCGGAGGCCCTGGCGGTAGAGATGTACAGGCTACCGCCGCCACCCTTGGCGGTAGGTTCCGTTGACGGCTGTCTGGCCGTTAATGGGTGCTGACATGGTAAAGGGACCTACCGCCGCCATCCTTGGCGGTAGCCTCCGACACCCTACCGCCGAGGTCTCTAGCGGTAGGGTCCTGGAGGATAAGGTTTGGTGGGGTCCACTCACCACCCACTCCACTCATCTTCTTCCCCGGGCTCTCACTCTCTCCCCCTCTTCTCCCCCACCCAAGCACCCACTAGATCCCCCTCCATTGCTTGAGATTTGGCTGGTGGATCGAGCCCATGTGCATCACCCAAGGTACCTCCCCCATCCCCCCTTCATTTGGTTGGTTCAAATCATCTACTTTTGTTGGAATCAACAAGTTTTGCAACCCCCTAGTTTTCCTCTAGTTTAGCATTTATGGTGCATTTATGGGTCATTTATGGTGCATTTATGGTTGACCTAAGTAATACTCCCTCCATTCCTAAATATAGGGTGTATAGTTTTTGGCATGGAAATTAAAGAACGCACGTGGAGGGAAAATTCCACAAGTTTTGGGCGATATTACACCTGACTAATTGACATGAGAAAATAGAGGAGATTGCCTAATATAAGGAGATGTAATCAAATCCCTGAAAAATTTATCCAAACGAGTGGTGCAACGCAATACACCTTATATTTCGGGTTTTTTCTCAAAAATCTATACACCTTATATCAAGGAACGGAGGGAGTATGTGTCACTCTTTGTTGTGGCAAGCTAGCTTAAGTGTTAGGGTTAGGGGTTTAGTTATGTTAGGGTTAGGGTTAGGGTTAGTGCTATGATTAAAGTATATTAGTTGTTAGATTCAAAATCTTATATTTTAGATAGTTCATCCATATGAAATGACCAGTCCATGGATGACTCAATTTTGTTCCATTGTTTTTAGATGGATAAACTAGTAATGTGCATTATTTGGACAAGGCGACTTTCATGGATGGAAATGCCAACGAAGGGGAGGAGGCCATGGTTTTTGACACAAGCCCGAGCTATGATGATATTTGTCGTGAGAGTGAGAAGCGTCCTCAATTGGATTAACCCAAGTGATGGTGTGAAGCTTGTTGGGCGATATGATGTGGGAGTGGGAGTAAAATCCCGATTAAAGAGTATGCCCATCACCTCTCAATTGCATTGGGATGTGTATAAGGAGAAAGTTGAGGGATCACAAGACAAGTCACTTGAGTTATTTGCCACAAAGGTTGAAGTTCCTCGGCCACTACTCGACTTGAACCGGAAAGTGTCCTCCCCAATACATGATGTTGTCGTGGTGTATGAGCACAATGCCACCAAGTAGCCAACCAAATGAAGAGGACATCAATGCTAGAGCCATAGTTCTTCTAGGTGATGATCATGCTGGAGATGAGGCCGCTGCTCATGTTGATGAACATGCAAATGTTCATGTTGATTAAGATGCCATTGCTCATGTTGATGGAGATGCTATTTCTCAAGATGATGTGTATGCGGAAGAAGAAGAGATTCATTACAATCCCATTGGTGACTTGGATGTCATTGTGCATCAACAAGACATGGACCGGAACCTCCCTTATAGCCGTATGTGTAGGTATGAGTCGGATGATGAGGGTCCACCAGAAGAATTGGATGAGGATGGTTTCACGCCGCAAGAAAATCAAATTTACAAGAAGGTCAATGGCAAGGAAAGAGGACCCTCTTTGTTTCGTGATCTTAGTCTTGCCGACAATGCCGTTGTTGATGGTGGCATGAGGTTGGGCTTGGTCGAACCATCACCTTGCCCGAGGATGGGTGATCCAAGGCCACCGGGTGAGGATGAGAATGCTCATTTGAAGAAAGGGATCAAGTTTGGTTGTTTGCAAGAGTTCAAGATATGGTTGAGTGACTATGCCATTCGGAACCACAGGTCGTTCGTTGTTGGTCATTCCAACAAAAAATTGCGCTACACCATCAAATGTGACAAAGAAGGTTGCCCATGGAAGGTCCGTGGAAGAAAGATCAAGGAAACCGGGCAATGGGAGTTGAAGAGTTGTGTGGCCACCCACAAATGCATACCGCCGGAGAAAGCGGACCGAAGCAAGGGACACCGCCAACTCACGTCCGAGTATCTAGGTTATAAATTGTTGAATGAGATATCCCATGATCCAACCGTGAAGGTGAAGTTCCTAATGAGTTCGGTCTTCCAACGATTCTTCCAACGATTCGGGTACCCGGTCAAGTATGGAAAGGCATGGATGGCCAAGGCAAACGCTATAAGGATGTTGCATGGTGATTATGTCGTCGCGCACAACATTCTTCCGAGAATGTTGGGAGCCATTGCTCATCGGAACCCGGGCATGCACCATAGGGTTGAGTCAATCGAGGGAGTGTCTCATCGAGCTTTTTGGAGCTTTGGGTAATGCATCGATGCATTTAGGCATTGTCGCCCCGTGTTGTCAATTGATGGCACGTTCTTGACCGGAAAGTACAAGGACACGTTGATGGTAGCAATGTCCCACTCGTCCAATGACAATGTGTTGCCGGTGGCATTTGCGTTGGTGCCTTCCGAGCACGATGATAATTGGGAGTGGTTTATGGATCATGTGAGGCCAAAGGTGATTGGCCTCAAAAGAGAGGTGTGCATCATATTGGATCGCCATCATGGGATTCTGAAAGCAATAGAAGTTGACATTCCGGGCTATCCAAAGCTCCAACACCGTTGGTGCATGAGGCATTTCGTGGCAAACTTTTACCGTGCATGCAAGAGTAAGGAGTTTTGCAAATATCTTACCCACGTTTGTGTGGCATTCAACACCGACTCATTCCTAAGCCGCTATGATAAGCTATTCAAGGCATTGGAGAAGAACAAAGGAGGGAGAGAATTCTTGACAAGGCATTTTCCGGAGAAGCATAAGTGGTCACGTGCTTATGACGAAGGAGGTTTCCGATTCGGAGACATGACAAGTAACATGGTGGAATGCTTCAACAATGTGCTCAAGGGTGTCCGTTCCTTGCCGGTCACTGCAATAGTAAAATATACCTTCTTCAAGCTCAACGAGTATTTTCTGAGGCATTCCGAAGAGACGGCCAAATGGATAGGTGAGAAAATGGAATTTCCCTTCAAAGTTGAGGATTGGTTGAAGCATCAAGCGTGCAAGTCTTGGTGTCAACAAATCATTAGTTCAATGAAAAAGAACAAATCTACCAAGTCGATGAGCCGGGTGGCACAACAAGGACGACATGACGTACGGTGGAGTAGCATATGAGGTGCGCCTCAAGACCCGGTGGTGTCAGTGCGAGAGACCTCACAAGTATCATTGGCCTTGCTCGCATGTGATGACCGCCGCAAGGTTCAGAAACTTGAAAGTATCCGATGGTACCACCTTGCGGTTGCATGAGTTCACATTGGAACGAACGAGGTTGACATGGGCTCCTAGGTTTCATCCCTTCCTAGATCAGTCACAGTGGCCTGAGTATGATGGGCCACACATCGTCCCCGACCCCGAACTCATGGTGCCTACAAAGGGAAGAAGAAGAAAGAAGAGGTTTAGGGGTGACATGGATGACCTAGCTGGATACACCGAAATGAAACAATTTGGTAGCGGCCATTTCATGGAGGCACCGGACATCAATAGTTGTGGTCAATGTGACTAGCCGGGACACAATGTTAGGAAATGCACCAAAAAGCCACGGACTGATGCCAACACTCCGGATCCCACTAGTCAAAGTGGTGCCCGAAGAGGAGGTACCGGTGGCACACGAGGAGGTAGGAGTGGTAGTGGACTAGGAGGCAAGAGTGGTGCACGTGGAGGACAGACGAATCTTGGCGGTAGTGGACGAGGAGATAGTATTAGAGGGCGTGGGGGACGGTTGGGTACCGGTGGCCATGGTCGTAGGACGAGAAGGGTTGATAGAGGAAGGCCTATTGACATCTTGCTTAACCCAGATGGTTGAAATAATGTGAATGGTACTTGTTATTTGGTCTTGTTTATTTGTTTTTCTTGCATACATACATGTTATTTTACTTTACTAACTACCAAATTTGTCTTTATAGGCATGGCTTCTTCCGGTTCCGTGACAAGGCCACCGTG
Source organism: Triticum aestivum (assembly GCF_018294505.1). Classification (NCBI taxonomy): domain Eukaryota; kingdom Viridiplantae; phylum Streptophyta; class Magnoliopsida; order Poales; family Poaceae; genus Triticum; species Triticum aestivum. The sequence continues at coordinate 663,100,715 of NC_057798.1, read as the reverse complement.
TGCTAACCGCGAGGACATGCCGGACAAGTGGACAGACGCCGAGTTGGATAAGGTGAAGTACAAAGATATGAGAACTCCATCATGTTGGTGTGGAGATGTTTGCAAAGTTATGGCATCCACCGATCGCAAGAAATCATGGACGGAAGGAAGAAGATTTTTTGTTTGTCCCAACTATGCCTACGATCGTCCTCGTCCAGCTCACGCCTATGATGTACCGCCGGTAAGTTGTTCAAGTTCAAAGAGTATTCAACCATTGCTACAACTTGAACCTATCTTACTAATGACCACATTTTTTCTTTATTCGTACGTAGTCACCGCCTCCACTTTGTAAGTACTTCACATGGATAGATCAAGATGTGCCAGAAGATGTTAAGAAAGATCAATATCGAGATTGTCTAAGGAGGCAGCGGTTGTTTGAAGAATCATTTCAGAGAGGCTTGGATGAAGAGCGTCGTGAAAAGGAGAGGATGGAGCGAAAGAAGCGTGAGGAGGAGAGGGCATGCAAGGAGAAGATTGCTCGTCAAGAGGAGAGAACAAGAAAGCTTGCAAGGGCTCGTGAAGCCCAAGAGGAGGATGAGGCATGCGAAAAGAAAGGAAAATGGCCTCGTGTCACCCAATAAGTCCCAGTTCAAAAAACTAGTCATGAACTATGTCTTTGATTTGTGAAACCTGTCATGAACTATGTACTTTATTGTGAAACCTGTCATGAACTATGTCTTTGATTTGTGAAACTTGTGATGAAACTATCTCATGAACTATGTTTGTTGTGCTGTTGCTATGACTTCACTTGTCTTCAAATGATTAAGAAGAAAAACAGAGTAAATTCTGCTCTGCTTTGCACCCTACCGCCAGAAGCCTAGGCGGTAGGCTATGAAACCCCACCGCCATGGGCCTTGGTGGTAAGCAATCAAACCCCACACCCAACTGCTCCTTGTTCTGTGACCAAATCGGCCACATATCCGGTGGTAGGATTGGCCATCCTACCGCCAGCCACCTCGGCAGTAAGCAAGTAAACACCACAACCAACTCCTGGAACGCAAACTCTCCCCTGCTTTGCGGTAGGGCGAGCTATCCTACTGCCAAGGTAGACGGCGGTAGGGTGGACACCCAACTGCCTGCTCTGCTCCTTACTTGTTCTGTGACCAAATCGACCACATTTTTGGCGGTAGGGCTACCGCCAGCCCCATCGGCGGTAAGGTGCCTACCGCCAGGTATCATGGCGGTAGGGTTGGCCACCCAATTGCCTGCTCTGCTCCTTGTTTTGTGAGCAGATCGGCCACATTTCGGGCGGTAGGGTTGGCCACCCTACCCCCAGCCACCACGGCGGCAGGGTTGGCCACCCAACTGCCTGCTCTGCTCCTTGTTCTGTGACCGTATAGGCCACATTTCTGGCGGTAGGGTTGGACACCCTACCGCCAGGCCTCTCGGCGGTAGGTGCCTACCCCTACGGCCATTTTTACTGTGACCAAATGGGCCAACCGTTTGTCGGTAGGTTTGGCCATCCTACCGCCGGAGCCTATGGCGGTAGGGTGCTGATTCATGTCCCCTTGCCTTCATGTTATAGCCCTTTGCATTTCCATTTGTTACAAACTTCTATGAACTAAGCATCCACAAATGACATCCAGAGATGATCGAGTAGCAAAGACATACATAACTAAGCATAGTTAATTACATCCACAAATGACACTTGTTCAAATGACTTAAAACATCTAGCGATTCGAATGACATGAGTTCAAACTACAAGCTCAAGCTCAAGCTCGAGCATACATTTCCTACGACGGAAAAGAAGATCTAAAACGTATAAGATGTTCAATTTGTAAGTCACGATCAGGATTAGGCTTCAGTTGATAATCCGATGATCCCGCCCAATTCTCCAACACACCTTTCGTTCCGCTAAACCTGGCCCATTGAGCACGGCATTTCAGAATCTCTGACTTGCCTTGTGTGATTGCCCATCCAATGACCTGTCTGGGTTTTCTCAAGTCCAGCTCGCGTAATTCTTCTATGTTCACAGAGAAAAAGATCTCCATTGCCACAGAATGTCTGCAAGCATATTCCATCTCATACAGCTCATTAATATTCTTCTATTTTTCTTTCACAAGCCTACGGAAAACTTTTATCTCCTTATGATCAGAAGGTTCCTCCATGAATGGATACTTGTTGAAATCCATCATGGCAGCAATTACCTCATCATTGCTCTTGAACCATGCCTCAAGCTCCCTCTTGATACGAAGTACTCACTCCGCTACAATCTTCTCAAATGCTACCGCTAGACTCTTAGATGCAATGTCACAACACTTCTCATATACTTTCTTCATTTCCTCCGGGGTCATGTTCTCCATGCTACATGAAATGGAAGCAACCAAAACTCAAATCAAATAATACAATACAAACACGAAGCATAACTTATTTAGGCTACATAGTGTTCTCACTGGTTCAAATGTCATAGGTTACATAAACGATAAGGGTACATGCCATTACAGTCCAAATGACACTACAACATCATGTGTTTCAACCCCCTCTACTAGTACATCAACAAGACATCTTTGTCGTACGGCCCGGGGTTGCAATAAATGACATCATTTCTTTCACGGACCCAAGGCCAACGAGTTGCCCGACTAAGTATCGCTGATGATGGTTGCCTAACTAGCCAATCAATGATCTGGCCAGGGTTGTTAAATTCCATCTCATTCACTTCATCCCTTGTTCCACACAATGCAATTTGCCTTGCAAGAGCGCGTCTATGAATTTTTTCTTCCTTCTTGAGGTTGCTTATATTTTTCTCTTTAGCTTGGTATAACTTAACTCTGGCATCGTCGCACTCCGACACATAATACTTTGAAAAATCTCTACAAGCCGCATTCAATGCATCAACGGCTTTAACCCACAACTCCATCTTTTCCTCTATGACTGCATGTTCACGCTTCGCCGCCACCTCCGCAGAAGTCTCAATAAAGATGATCGATCCCATCCTACAAGTCGAGGGATTACTATAACGGTCATCCAAGGCAAAAATCTTAACTGTCTCTTGACAAAAACTATAACCGTAGGAGTAGATCGAGCTATAATTCGAGACGTAACTACTCTAACAAAACCCTAATTAAACTATAACCATAACGTTCGCCATATAGTCATTTACTTAAGCATAACCATAACCTTAACACTAACCATGTCATTAAACCTAACCCTAAAAAAACCCTAAATGATATTTCTTACTACCCAAATAATGTATTGACACAATACATTGTCAAAGCACAAACATTACCCTAAATGCATCATATACATTGATTTCACCACAACAAAACCATGAACTAGTGATTCCAACAAAATGAGCAAAAAGCACGATTTGAACTGACCAAATGAAGGGGGATGGGGGAGGTACCTTGGGTGATGCAAATGGGCTCGATCCACCGGCCAAATCGCAAGCAATGGAGGGGGATCTAGTGGTTGATTTGATGGGGGAGAAGAGGGGGAGAGAGCTTGAGCTCGAAAAGAATAGTGGGGTGAATGAGTGGGTGGGGAGCAGCACATCCCCCTCCCCTCACAACCTTATCCAAGAACCTACCGCCAGAGAGCCCGGCGGTAGGTGGCAAGAGCCTACCGCCATAGACGGCGGCGGTAGGTCCCTTTGCCACATGTACACGATCGTTAACGGCCAGACGGCGTTGGGGAACCTACCGCCACGCGGGGCGGTGGTAGCCTGTACGTACCTACCGCTAGGGCCTCCGACGGTAGCAAAAGGGTCAAATCTCGAAATTTTTCCATACCGAAGTCAGATGTACGCCGAAAGGGTCAAAACACGAAATTTTGCTCCACGGAGTCGCACTCCGCATCCATCTACTCCTCCGCCGGCCGATGCTCCTCGAAGAGGGACAGATTGTAGTGTTGCTCTGCCAATAGTTGTCTGGACTCCTAAAAGAATAGCCAATTTCATGCGTGCATCTTATCATTGACGGATGATGGCACTGTCATCGCTTCCTAGGACTTGTCTTCTACCTCAAGAGCATATACCCTTTTTGTCTGGTATCGAGAGGGCATCTCAGCGTTTTCAAGTTCGTTGGGAATGGCGGATTCTTTCTTGTTTGAAATCTCCCGTGGGTCATGATTACGTGTTGAACTACGCCATCTGACAGCAATTTCGTTCCCGCAGAAACAACCTGCTCATGCTCGCCTATATATTCCGATATCTCTCGTCTTCAGCTCCAGCTTCAAGGAGCAGCAGTGTCATCTTAACACTGACACCTCTCCAATGGATTATTTGGCCATAGTCGTGGCACTCGTTCTTCTCACCGCCTCGTCCGTCGCCATCCACCTCCTCGCCAGAGCCAAGAAAGCACGGCCGGCCAACCTGCCCCCGGGCTCCCTCGGCCTGCCGTTCATCGGCCAGAGCCTCGGCCTCCTCCGGGCCATGCGCGGCGACGGCGGCAGCCGATGGATCCAGGCCCGGATCGACAGGTACGGGCGCGTGTCGAAGCTGTCGCTGTTTGGCACGCCGACGGTGCTCCTGGCCGGGCCGGCGGCCAACAAGTTCATGTTCTTCAGCGGCGCGCTGTCGACCCGGCAGCCCCGGTCCGTGCAGCGGATACTCGGGGAGAACAGCATCCTGGACCTCCACGGCGCCGACCATCGGCGCGTCCGCGGCGCCCTGCTCGAGTTCCTCCGGCCGGACATGCTCAAGGCGTACGTGGGCAGGATCGACGGCGAGGTGCGGCGCCACCTCGAGGAGAACTGGGCCGGCCGCGCCACCGTGACGGTGCTGCCGCTCATGAAGCGGCTGACGTTCGACATCATCTCCGCGCTGCTCTTCGGGCTCGAGAGGGGCGCCGTGCGGGACGCCCTGGCCGGCGACTTCGTGCGCATGATCGAGGGCATGTGGGCCGTCCCGGTCAACCTGCCGTTCACGGCGTTCAGCCGGAGCCTCAAGGCTAGCGACAGGGCCCGCCGGGTGCTCCAGGAGATCACCCGGGAGAAGAAGAAGGCCAGCCAGGTGGTGGAGCACGGCAACGGCAACGGCAAGGCGTCGCGGAGCAGCGACCTCATCACCTGCCTGCTCAGCCTGACGGACGGGCATGGCGAGCGGCTGCTGACCGACGAGGAGATCGTCGACAACGCAATGGTCGCCCTCATCGCCGGCCACGACACGTCGTCCATCCTCATGACGTTCATGGTCCGCCACCTCGCCAACGACGATGCCACCCTCGCCGCCATGGTCCAAGGCAAGTGACTGACCGGTGAATCAACCATTCCACAATGTATCGGCAGTTGGCAACAACTACCAACCTGTCATGGTCATGAACTCATGATATGTGTGTGTCGTGACTCGTGACACAGAGCATGAGGAGATTGCCAAGAAAAAAGGTGACGGCGAGGCTCTCACCTGGGAAGATCTGACGAAGATGAAGCTCACATGGCGGGTCGCGCAGGAGACACTCCGCGTTGTCCCTCCGGTCTTCGGCAACTTCAGAAGAGCACTCGAGGACACCGAGTTCGACGGCTACCTCATCCCAAAAGGATGGCAGGTCAACCCGCACCAATCATTCATAGGCAGCTAGCATCACTACCAACTTGCCGAGAAACCTGATGCAAACTCTTGATATGACGTTTTTCAGGTGTTCTGGACGGCAAACGTGACGCACATGGACGCGAGCATCTTCCACGAGCCGGCCAGGTTCGACCCGTCCCGGTTCGAGACCGAGAACCAAAGGGCGTCGGCGGCGCCGCCGTGCTCCTTCGTCGCCTTCGGGGGCGGCCCGAGGATCTGCCCCGGGATAGAGTTCTCCAGGATCGAGACGCTGGTGACGATGCACCACCTTGTGAGGCAGTTCAGATGGAAGCTCTGCTGCAAGGAGAACACCTTTGTGAGGGACCCCATGCCGTCGCCGCTGCTCGGCCTGCCCGTCCAAATCGAGCACAGGGCCTCTCCTTGATCGTGGCCAATCCTCACAACAAATCTCGATACCATGACCGGTCGGTTGGTCGCGCCACAGCATTGCAGACTTGCAGTGGACTAGAGAGATAAGTGGAAATAAAAAATGTAGCTGGAGACACACAATTGCAGCGTTCTTGGCTTTTCATGTAAGCCATATACATGTCTCAAGATAAGTAATCAACTGGTATTTGTCTCGCAAGATAAGTGTGGGAACAGCAGAGATGATTTGCTTCACAGTTATTTGGGGTTGAACACTGGAGGTAGTATGGATCCAACAGGCTCATTGGCAAGTAGACCTCGTTTTGTTTTGTTTTGTTTTTGTTTATTATTGCATTGTTTTGAAAGCAAAATGGAAACTACTAGACTATACTAAAAAAAGCTTGAAACGGAAAAAAGGACAAATAAAAACATACCCCCTCTGTAAAGAAATATAAGAGCGTTCACAGACTAGGCTTCTCAAGTAGCAACCACAGAGATTCCAAATGCAATTTCTTTGCATTTTGCTCTTGTGTTTAGGCTCAGTAATGAAAAATCAAGGGAAACACATAAGACACATAAGGTGGAGGTCAACATATCTAAATTCACTAGTTTCCAAAGGCATTATGCTTTTGAAATCATGAGAGAGGTCCTGAATAAGATGGAAAATCATAATTAGTAGTCTTGGTTTAACACAGTTTCTGAAGCCAGTTGGACTAAAGTCATCTGAAATCGTTTGCCTGAGTTCAAACTCTGAAATGTTTCTCTCTAGTAACATAGGTTTACTTCATTTTCCACAGACTCCACTGCTTTCCCGAATTAGTTTTTCTTTCTGCTACAATAGCCATCCTGCCACATATATACCTACTGTCCAAGACCAAACCTTGTAGGCAGGTCGTAGCTTTGGAGCACTGAAGTGGATCAAGGAGCGACACACTCGGCGGCAGCGGTGCAGGATGGCTACGGTCCACCGACACCCTCCTTCCGTGCCGGCGCAGTCACCATGGAATATTCAGATTGAGGTTCTATCTGCATAACTGTTCATGCCAAGTTACATATAGTTTCCTAGGCAAAAAAAATACGTAATCGTAATCAGAAGTTCAGAACATAGCAATATGACTCAATTTTCAAACTAAAAGACTAGTCCACATGATTTGATGAAGCACTCGAGCCATTAAAGAAATCATCCTCAACACAATAGGATCAAACAAGTAGTCATCCTGAACCTGAACACAACACAACATAGCAACATTTCGTTCTCAGGATTAAACAAGCACTCATCCACAGTTCCACACCAAGCAAACAAATTCAATTCCTACTGATCTTGGGGGGCAACAGAATCCGGCGGGGCTCCGTTCTCATCGGGGACAGCCCCGGGGACCAACGCCAGCATCCCTCTCCGGTACTCCTCTTGGTTGCTGTACTCATCCATGAAGCTATCCATGCCTATGTACAAGGCCCTGCCCATCTCATGCCACAAGAAAAGGGCCATCGAGATTGGCGGCCTGGCCTGCTTGAGCTCCTCCGGCAGCTTATCCCCCACCTTCAGGCCAAGGCCAAGTTGATGCTTGACGTAGGCGGCGTCGCGGCGCTGGAAGGCGATCCGGCTGACCAGGCGTGCGGCCAGGCACCTCCGCCGGAACAGAAGCTCGTCATGGTAGTCGCGCAGCTCCTTGTGGATCTCCATCAGCTCGTGCAGCTCCTCCATCCCTGACGCGTGTAGCTCCTTCAGGCGGTTGATCCTCCGCCGCTCCTGGTCCGTCATCGGCACCGGGCGGCGCGTCTTCTTCCCTGCGACGACACCAGAATCAAAGATGGTAGGGACGGTGAAAGAAACTGCGCCTCCAATGGTTCGTCGGCTACGGAGATTGGACCTGGATTCGCGAGGTCCGCGGGAGCGGTTGCCGGTGCGGAGCGGGCGAGCGGCTTCTCCTTCTCGGGGTCGGCCGGCGGGAGCGGTGCAGCGGTGAAGGTGGCCATGGATGGTCGCAGGGGTAACGGCGAGGAAAGTTTTGCAGTTGCGGCGATGGACGGCGAGAGGTCAGCGATCAGAGAGAGTTAATTGCAAGTATCATAATTGGCGCATTGGAAGCAGATTGGTACCAGGATTGATAATTTTTACATGTCAGTACCAAGATAGGGGCGAGCCGTTGCAAATCAGACTAAAAGTGCCTTTTATTCGTATTGACGGTGTATTTGACCGGCAGGGTCCACCCGCCAGGTGTCGACGTGTCATGTTTTTTGCAGAAAACCCCCTTACGTTGTATGTAATCACAAAAATGCCCAATTTTTTGCGGAAAAAAGTCCATGAGAGGCATTTTTTTTGTTCGCAATTTTCCACCACCGAATCTGGACTGGTTTGAAATTTTCCGCCACTTGAACAAATATATAAAAGAAACAGAAAATCAGGCGAGGGGGGAATCGAACCTGCGACCTGCAGTGCACGGGCGCCGCGCGCTAACCACCACGCCACAGCGCAGCTCGCGTTTGAACACAGGCGTTTCCGTTCTTATACCATTCTGAAGCGCTGGGCCGGCCCACCGAGGCCTGCATTTTTTTTTTCGATTCGCACTTCACTGCCGCTTGTGTTGGGCTCGTTCGCTGCCCCTATTCGTTTCATTTCTCTTATGCTTTTATAATGCGCGGTGAACATTTTTTAATATACGGTGAACACTTTTTTTGCTTATAGTGAACATTTTTCAATGCACGATGAACCTTTCTTTACAAACGGTGAACATTTTCTTAATATAATAAACTTTGGTAATATCCGTTGAACATATTTGAAATGCAAATTGAATATTTTTGTACTATAGGTTGTTCAATTTTCTTACGATAAGGAACATTTTACTTAATTCGTGGTAACATTTTTTGTAATTTATGGTGACATTTTATTAATACACGGTGAGTTTCAAGATTATTATGGCGAATATTTCCTTAATACATGGTGAAATTTTTGTATTTCACAAAATGTTCAGTATGTATTAAAACTTATTGTGTAAAGTCAATTTGCATTTCCAGAATCACTTGATTATTTTAATAAAAGTTGAAAAGTTTTAATACATTTCTAAAATTTATTATGATTACACAATTATTTTTAATACATTTTCTGCGCCATGTTTCTAAAATTTAATGCATTTAAAATTATATGTTCAACTTTTAATGCATTGATTGCAAGAAAATATTAATGGAGAAAATATTAATGGAGAAAATTTAATGCATTTAAAATTATATGTTCAACTTTTAAAATTATATCTAAAATATGTTCAACGTTTATTATAATGGAGAAAATGTTAATCGTTTGTAAAGAAAAAGTTGACAACCTGTATTAAAAAAAATTGTGTAATCTAATAAATTTTAGAAATGCATTAAAACTGTTCAACTTTTATAAGAAATGCATTAAAACTTTTATAACAAATTTAGAAAATGTTCACCATAAATTACAAAAAGTTCACCGCGCATTTTAAAAGCATAATTGAAATGAAACGAATAGTAACCGGGGTAACGAACGAGCCCAACACAAGCGGCAGTGAAGTGCGAATCGAAAAAAAAAATGCAGGCCTCGGTGGGCCGGCTCAGCGCTTCAGACATGGTATACAAACGTGAAGGCCTGTGTTTGAAAGCGAACTGAGGTGTGGCGTGGTGGTTAGCGCGTGGCGCCGTCCACTGCAGGTCGCAGGTTCGATTCCCGCCTTGCCTGATTTTCTGTTTCTTTTATTTATTTGTTCAAGCGGAGGAAAATTTCAAATCAGTCCAGATTCGGTGGTGGAAAATTGCTCTCAAAAAAGAATGCCTCATGGAGCCTTTTTCCCGCAAAAAATTAGGCATTTTTGTGGTTACATACAACGTAAGGGGGTTTTCTGCAAAAAATATGCCACGTCGGCACCTGACCGGCGGGCCCTGCCGGTCAGGTACACCGTCAATACGTATAAAACACACTTTTAGTCTTTTTTGCAACGGCTCGCCCCTATCTTGGTACTGACACGTAAAAATTACCAATCCTGGTACCAATCTGCTTTCAATGCCCCAATTGTGATACTTCTGTGCAATTAACTCGATCAGAGACGATGCGGTGCGGCGACGGAATGAGAACCCGATATGAGTGTGCTGGACCGGGCCAAGTTGAACTACGTACTGGACCTCGTTTCTCGTTATGGGCTGCATGTGCGCAGCGGCAAGGTATTACCTCGTTTCTCGCTATTTGCGGCTCGCTGCGTCAAACTGCCGGTGCTTCGCATAGGCCAGCGACCGCAGCGACGCAACGGGCCGGCCTGTTTAAACGTTCCAACGCCTCCGGTTACGGGAACCTTCTAGAGGTCTCCAGCTGGTTTTTTCTGGTTTTGGAAAACTTCTAGAAGGTTCCTTGAATCGTTTTTATTCTGTTTTTCCGTTTTCTTATTTTTCTTTTCTTTCATTTTTCTATTCCTGTTTTTTCTTTTTTTCTTTATTCTGTTTTTTTCATTTTCTTCTTTATTTTCTTTTCTCTTATTTTCCTTTTTCTGTTTTTTTCTTTTGTTTCTCTTTCCTTTTTTATTAATTCAAAATTTCTGCACATTTCAAAACAAATCACGTTTCCAAAGTTTGTGCATAATTCGAAAATTGTTCATGGTTTCAAAATTTGTTTACAATTCAAAAAAGTTTACGGGTTTAATATTTGTTCACAATATGGAAAATGTTTGCAATTTTATAATTTTTTTCACGAATTTTCAAATTTCATCAAATTTCAAAATTTGTTCACAATTCAAAAAATGTTCGCGGTTTAACGAAAAATGTTCACAATTTTATAGTTTTGTTCATGTTTCAAAATTTGGTCACAATTCAAAAATGTTCACGGTTTTCAAAATTTGTTCGCACATTCGGAAAATGTTCACAATTTTCTAATTTTGTTCACGAAGTCGAAATTTTTTCATGTTTGAAAATTTGTTCGCAATTAGGAAAAAAATACGGTTTAAAAATTTATTCAGAATTCGAAAAATGTCACAATTTTATAATTTTGTTCGTCATTTTTAAATTTGTTCATGTTTCATAATTTGTTCACAATTCAATAAATGTTCGCCGATTCGAAAAATGTTCGCGGTTTTATAAATTTGATCCCGAATTTAAATTTTATTCATTTTCTAAATTTGTTCATAATTCAAAAAAAGTGTTTGTGTTGTCAAAAAATCTTCTAGAATTTGTAGAATGTTTGCATTAAAAAAATGTTCAAGAGTTCAAAAAAGGTTCCGATTTTCATTTTTTGTTAAAATTTTCAGAAAATGTTATAAATATTGAAAATATGTTCGCATTTGCCAATTATTCTTTACTGTTTTTACAATTTGTTCATGTTTTTAAATTTGTGTTCGAATTTCGAAATGTGTTCACATGTTTCGATAAGTGTTCAAAATTTGTTCCATATTTAAAAATTCTATTCACGCTTTCAAACATTGCTCAATTTTTTAAATCTTTGTTCATTTTTTTCAAAAGAATGATCGAAAGAACTCTGGAAAAAAAATCGGATATCCGTCTTTACGTTCTTTACTAGTTTGCGCTTATTGGATGTCAGTAGGACTCGCTAGTCCGAGTGGCTAGCGGGAATGCCTCAGAGGTGGAGGTAAGGAGTTCGATTTCGGAAAACCCTATTCGCCACATTTTGCGCCGAATTGTCGACCTACCGCACAGGTCCGCACAGATTCGATAGTAACTGGGCCGGCCCAGTTAGCTCTTTTTCACGTTGGATCTCTTTCCGGTTTTGGGAACCTTCTGGATGGTTCCTAGCCAGTTTTGGGTACCTTCCAGAAGGTTCTTGAACCGGGTTTTTTCGTTTTCTTTTTTATTTTATTTCTTCTTTTCGTTTATTGTTATTTTTGGTTTTTTCTTTCCTATTTTTTTTCATTTTTTCTGTTTCTTTTCTTTCTTTCGTTTTTTTCTTCTCCTTTTTTTCATTTTGTTTGAAAATATTCCAATTTTTGTTTGTGTTTTCAAAAAATGTTCAGATTTTGAAAAATTGTTTTCAAAATTCAAAAATTGTTCTCGTTACACAAAATAGTTCAAAACTTTTGAAATTTAAAAAATTTACCGGATTTCAATTTTTTGTTCATGCACTCAAAAAATGTTCACGCTTGCAATATTTTCGGGATTTTTCAAAATTGTTCTCTGGTTTAAAATTTGTTCTCAAGATTCAAAAAATGTTCGTGCTTCCAAATTTGTTCTTCATTTCAAAATTTGTTCTAATGATACAAAAAATGTTCATGCTGTAAAAATTGTTCGCTTTGTTTCAGAAATTGTTCACATTTTTATGTTATTTCACAAAACAAAAAAAGGTTTTTAGAAACAATCCCCGTTTCAAAATTTGTTCACAAATTCAGAATATGACAGATTTTTAAATTTTGTTCGCAAATAATATTTTTTGGGAATATTTAAAAAGTGTTCCAATTGTTGTCACAAATTCAAAGATGTTCAGGAATTTCAAGAATTCTTCCTGCTATTCAAATTTGTTCACAAATTGAAAAAAAAAATTGGTTTCAACATTTGTTCACATATGCAAAAAATGTTCTCATGTTTAATTTTTGTTCAAAATTCAATAATATTTGCGAATTTTTTAAAAAATGTTCCTTTTTCTAAAGTTGTTCACTGATTGAAGAAACATTATAGTTTTTTTAATTTTGCGCACAAATTTCAAAAAAGAGTTCATGTTTTCAATTTTTCTAGTTGTTTTTCGAAAAATGTTTACAAAAGTTTGTTTTGGAAATTCGCAAACTGGTTTTAACGTTTTGTCGCCGCGTTCACTTTATTTATTAAGTTTCGCGTTGTAACTCTAACACTTGGGTGATCCAGTCGCGGTGGCTAGCGCTGTTTGTTCATCTACAAGAGGTGTTGGGTTCGATCCCTAACGAAAACTGTTTTTGTGATTTTTATCTTCGCGAGCCACCGCAAATGGGCCGGCCCAAGATCGGCTGCGCCCTGTGCGAACCTGGGACTCCTTGCCGCAGTTAGCGGCGCATAGGAGCCTGTAGGGCGCAGCACGCGCTGCGAAGGAGGCGGCCGCGCACCCCGGCTCCCCTTCTCGACCGGCCCATGTGTGGCCGGGATGCCGCCTGTTTTTTTTGCGGATGTTTCCTTTTTCTTTTTTTTCCTTTTCTTTTCAATTTTTTTAATAATTTGGGATACCAAGAGGTTCTAAATTTCAGTAAAGTTGCTAATTTTGAATAAAACAATCACGATTTAAAAAAACATGATTTTCAAAAAAGATGTTCGGTAATTCAAAAATTGTTCATGAATTTGGCAAAAAATGTTCACAAAATTTAAAAAGTCCATGAATTTAAAACAATGTTCATAATTTCAAAAAAAATGTTCATGAAATTGAAAAATGCTGACAAATAAGTAAACTATGATTAGAGAATTTTTTTCTGAAATTCAAAAACTGTTCATGAATTTATAAAAAAATGTTCACAAACTTAAAAAAATGTTCAGGATTTAAAAAATTCAAACAAATGTTCGCTAATTCGAAAAATGTTCACAGATTTGGAAAAAAATTTCACGATTCAAAAAAATGTTCACGAATTTGGAAAAACTGTTCGCGATTCAAAAAAGGATTCGCTGATTCTAAAAATGTTCACGAATTTGAAAAAAATGTTCATGATTTTGAAAAAGTATTCTTTAATTTCAAAATGTTCATTATTTCAAAAAAATTCATTATTTGAAAAGAATGTTCATGACTTAAGAGAATGTTCACAAATTTCTAAAAAAATTGTCATGGTTTCAAAAAAAAAAGTTTGTGAGTTTTTAAAGAATGTTCACAGTTTCAAATAAATGTTCATGATTTAAGAGTAACGATTTAGTAAAAAGAAAACCACGATTTTGGAAAAAATGTCCATCATTAAAAAAAACTTTTTTAGAAACAAATTGCGAATTAATAGATTTTCGAAAATTGAAAAACAAGAATAAAAATGAAATCATAAAATTAAAGAAAATATGAAAAGAAATCAGAAAAAGGAAATGAAAAAAAGAAAAAACGAAGGAAAAACATAAAAAACCCGGTTCAGGGAAGGTTCTAGAACCTTCCCAAAACCGGTTGGGGTTAAACCCTGAAATGGGCCGGCTCATAGAAACAGCAGCGGGCGAGGTGTGGTACGCGCCATGGCGCTGGCGGGTGCGGTACACGCCGTATAGGATCCCCGGCTTAAGAGCAACTAATGAACGAGCTCTCCTTCGGGAGCCTCGCAACGATCGCCGCTTGGCGTGCTCTTAGCCATTCGCCACGTGTCGCGCTCTGGCCGCTCCTTCCGGATTTTTTTATTTTTTCACACGCATTTTCGGCCTTTGTAACGGGTTTTCCTGGGTTTTTTCGACGTTTTGGTTTTCCACCGGTCTTCCTTAGCCTTTCGATAAAAAAAATTGCGCAAAAAATGTATTTTTTTTCTTTCGCGAGAGTCACGGTTTTGCTTTTGCGAGAGCCACGCCCGTGCCTCTCGGAAACGAAAAAAAACGTGTTTTCTGTGTTTCTTTTCGTTTCGCAAGAGTCACGGTTTTGCTTCCGCGAGAGGCACAGTTTTGCTTCTGCGAGAGACACGGTTATGCTTTCGCGAGAGTCATGGCCGTGCCTCTCGAAAACGAAAACAAAACGTGTTTTCTGTTTTTTTTTCTTTCGCGAGAGTCACGGTTTTGCTTCCGCGAGAGGCACAGTTGTGCTTTCACGAGAGTCACGGCCGTGCCTCTCGGAAACAGAAAAAAAACGTGTTTTTTGTTTTTTTCGCGAGAGTCACGGTTTTGCTTCCGCAAGAGGCACGGTTGTGCTTTCGCAAGAGTCACGGTCGTGCCTCCTCGGAAACGAAAAAAAAAGTGTGTTTTCTCTTTTTGTTTTCCTCCCGCGAGTCACAGTTTTGCTCCCGCAAGAGGCACGTTTGTGATTTCGTGAGAGGCACGGGCGTGCCTCTTTCGAAAAGGGAAAAAACCCGTGCTCCCGGTTCGGTTTTGTCGTCCGGTTTTTACGCCCTGTTTTTTTCGTGAAAAAAGTTCGTTAAAACCTATCAACATGGAATCTAGTTTTGAAGATCTTGACGCGAGAAATCCAACGGTGAAAGCGGTTCGAGAATTGGACGCACGGTTATGAGATAAAACTTTTTGCATAAACGGATCTACGAAAAAAGGGAAAACTCCCGGGATGCGACAAGTAGCGCATATGCAGCGCGCCACTTGTCGCAACCTGGGGAGGTTGAAGTGATCTTCGGTATTGCTTGGTCCACCTTTTGAGATTTATTATGGGATTTTTTCCCTCAAAAAAATTATGGTATTTTTGTTCGATTATTATTCGACTTTGCTTTTTCCAAAATGCCTTAAAACTACTATATGAAAATGGGAAAAAAATTGAAAAAAATGTCCCCTTGCTATATGGTTTCTACATTACAAGGAGTGTGATTACGAGGTAAAACTGAAGAATCCCGCTAAAGAAAAATTGGAAGAAGGGGCAGCTCATTCCAGCAGCTCTTTTGTTACTTCTCCCGTGTTCTTGACTATAGAGTTCTTTCAAATTTCTTAAGTTTCATTTGGTTTCATATTTAGTTGTGATTCTCTTAGGCAAGTCTTTTGCCGAAATCATTTATGGATTTCATCGGGTAGGTCAACTGGACGTGGATAGTCACACCTATGATGAAAATAGACATTCACGCCAAATGTTTGAAAAACTACGACCTCGGCGTGTCATGAGCTGCGTATATGTGATAACTAGGTAGGGAGTGCGGCTTGCCGGTGCTGTCGGGTATAGTCATATCTAACCCGGCAATGCAGTCACTGAAGCATTGCAAATATAAAAGCACATGTAGTTGTTTTAAAGAATCAAATTTACAGTCATTTAACATTGCACCTGATCTAGGTTGAAACTCTATTGTAGTTACCGTGCAAAAAAAACTCTATTAGAGTTGCCATGTACATAAGTATTTAGTAGCAGCATCGGTAAGCTCATTCAGACACAAATAATAGATCGAAAATTGAAGAGAACATCAAAAGGCTCACCAGATTACACGGCAGGGACCAGCTAAACTATTTAAGAAACACTCGCCAAAAAATATATAGTTAAACAACATACAGACATACGAAGTAGAAGCTACGTAGTTCTCAACTTCCTGGTCATTACATACCATATTATAGGTAAATAAAGTAATAACGCAGTACCAAGTTTCATCTATTTAGACAGAGATCAATGTGATTCGTTATTACATACCGCGTCTACAAAAAAAAACAGAAATTCAGGCTTCTCGCTTATAAAAGGTGTAAGACGAAGCGTGTCTTGCATACAAATCAGAAACATATTCAGGCTTTTGGTAGATGCGGTATGTAAGATGATATAGTATTATAGGAATGCAACTTCATTTCGTCATATCCAACATGATAGATTAAAATATATGTTAAACATGACGCAAAAGTCCAAAGCATGAAGATTCATTACACGTCATTGATGCATTTTATATAAATGTATAGCATGATACCAAAAGTATAGAGGTTCAGTACAACACAAAAAAGGCGCCATAGTGGTGGTTCTGGATAACTTATGTACACTGCTTTTACATGACATAACATGCTTTTATACGATACAACATTAAACTATATGGTAGAAAACTATATAGATATCTCTGCAGAGACGCCTGCCATCCAATTTACTTGTGTGTTGTGATGCACAAATCTGCTTAAGGATATATCATGTTAGCCAACATACTTGTAATCGTGTAAATTGTCATGAATAGAACAATAGAACACCACTTCCAGAGGTTCTTCAAGCGGTAAATATGTGTTCTATACCAACTGGGTGGAATGATACTGCAATTGTAATGATCTCAAAGATTAACTCTCCTGAAAAGGTAACCCAATTTAGACCAATCAGCTTGTGCAATGTGGTGTATAAGGTTATTTCAAAAATGATTGCTGCTCGTCAAAAGATAATCCTATCAGATATTATTAGCCCAACTCAGAGTGCCTTTGTGCCTGGAAGATTGATTACAAACAATATCTTGGTGGCATATGAATGTTTCCATACAATAAAAAACAAAAGGGAGGGTAAAGAGGGTTTGTGTGCCATCAAATTAGATATGCACAAAGCATATGACCGAGTGGAGTGGTGTTTCTTAAAGGAAATTATGCTAAAATTGGCTTTTAAAGAGAGTTGGGTGAATTTAATTATGAAATGTGTATCCTCTGTGGAGTACCGGGTCCGTATTAATGATGATGAGACGGAGAGTTTAAACCAATAAGAGGATTGAGGCAGGGAGATCCCCTTTCTCCCTACTTATTCTTGTTATGTACAGAGGGTTTGACTGCCCTTTTAGCTAATGTGGAGGAGAATGGAAACATTTCTGGTATAAAGGTTTGGAGAGATGCCCCATCAATTTCTAATCTCCTCTTTGCTGATGACTCTTTGATCCTTATGCAAGCCAATCCCATGAGTGCGGAGGCGTTGAAATCACTTTTGGATCCGTATTGTGCTGCCTCTGGGCAAATGGTTAGTGTTGAAAAATCTAGTATATTCTTTAGTCCCAATACTAAGGTGGAAGACAAGGCAAAAATATGTACAATTCTAAATATTATGACTGAAGCCCTCAATGAAAAATACTTGGGTTTGCCGACAAATGTGGGCATGGACAAAAGTGATTGTTTTCAGTTCCTGATCGGTCCAATTATTATGAAAATTATTGTATGGAAGGAAAAATTGTTATCCTCTGGAGGGAAGGAAATTTTTCTCAAATCTGTTGTACAAGCCATCCCCACCTATGCCATGTCCGTCTTTAAAATTCCTAAAAAATTGCAAAGGAATTGTTGACGCGATATCACAATTTTGGTGGGGTGACGAGGACAATCAGAAGAGGATGCATTGGATGGCATGGTGGAAAATGTGTGTTCCAAAAGATCAAGGAGGTATGGGCTTCCGAGATATACACTGTTTCAACCTGGCGCTATTAGCTAAACAAGCATGGAGTCTTCTTGATAATCCTGAATCTTTATGTGCAATCATCTTTAGAGCTAAGTATTTCCCTGAGGGAGATTTGATGAACGCAAGTTTAAAGAGGGGATCCTCTTTTACTTGGCAAAGCATTATGGCGGCAGTGAACTCTTTGAGAAATGGTTATATCTGGCGAGTGGGAAATGGACAAAACATCGATATTTGGAGAGATGCATGGATTCCAAATTGTGCGAATAGGAAAATTATTACTCCTAGAGGTTTGCAACTTCTGGCAAAGGTGGCTGATCTTATTGATCCAATCACGAATTTTTGGGATGAAGATTTGGTGAGACAAACTTTGTGGCCAATTGATGTTCAAAGGGTCCTCACGATTCCCCTCCCTATGCATAATATGTCGGATTTCATTGCCTGGAGCTATACAAAAAATGGTGTATTCACTGCTCGATCAGCTTATTTGGAGGAATGGAACCAACAATACGGGAGAAAATTGCAATATATTAATGGTATGGGTCGAATCAATGCCAATCCTATTTGGGGTAAGATTTGGATATTATTGTGTCCGGCAAAGGTAAAAATATTTATTTGGCGAACGTTGCATGGAACTCTACCGTGTTGTGTTACGCTTGCCAATAGACATATGAAAGTTTCGCCCCTTTGTCCATCATGCTCGAATGGGCAAGAAGATACAAAACATATCTTGTTTCTGTGTCAAAAAGGCAAAAGAGGTTTGGGGTAAGCTGGGGATGTATGAGGTAATTAATAAAGCTTGTGTTATTGATTGTGCGGGTGAGGCGGTTCTTGATCTATACATGAACTGTGTTTGAAGATATCATGCAGAGAAGGTGTTAGGAACCAAAGATTCGTGTGCGATGCTATAGTCGTGCACGGTTTGATTGGAACCACACTGCCATAAGTAGCATTTCACAAACATTTTGCATAAAACCTCCGTCTAGGTTTCATGATGAATTACACGCGCTTAACTAAAAAGTGACGTGTGCAACGTCTTTTGCAACTATAGTGTGTGTGATAGGTTTGTACATCGCATACGGTTTCTTTTGCGAGAACGTCTACACCCTAGATCCCTATCGCAAATGATTAATGTGGGTCGTGTACGATGGACCCCCTATTACACACCTTAGGAAGGTGGCGGTTTGAAACCGTGTCAGTGAAAAAGGGGGTTTAAACCGTTTGCATATGCCCAATCTGCAGTGGCACTTTTATTTATTTTGCTCTTTGCACCTTCTTCTTATAAGTTTTTTTGCTATATGTTTACTTTTGCATGTTGTGTAAAAGTAGATAAACAAAACTTGATGTTTTTAAGTATCCTTGGCACTTGTATTTATTTTTCTCTTTGCACCTTTTACTTATAAACTTATTTTTCTTTCTTTATTTTTTTTCTTTGCTATACCTTTTCTTTTGCACGTTATATGAATAAAATTAGATAAACAAAATTTGTTCTCCTATAAGCATCCGTGGCACTTCTATTTATTTTTACTCTTTGCACCTTCTGTTTATAAGCTTCTTTTTCTTTTTGTCTCTTTTT